>NC_061852.1:20908653-20918653 GCF_019202785.1 Penaeus chinensis | reverse complement strand
CATATATATACACACACACACATATACACGCATACATATTTTAGGACCTCTATACAAAATATACTTAATAAAAATATCCTGTAGATACATCAAACTTTTAAACCTGACTCTGCTGATATGTCACCTGGAAATCAACATGCAAGTCTAGTTCTATAAATGCAGTGATTGAGGTTGTGCTAGCAAGGAGAAAAATATATATAATTAAAAAAAAATGCACATTTATTTCACTGTCTTTAAAGGGGTACCAAACATTCTTCATTAGCTCTTGAAGCCAATGACTCTTCCATTCAAGATTTTGTCAGATGGCTTCAAGTCCTTGTCCGTGAAAACCAATGCACCTTGGATGCAATGCACAAAGAATGAAGTACCAACATTCTTTGAATTAAGCACTTATACATAGAAGTATAATTAGTTAGTAAAGAATCTGAATAATCTTTCTCTCTAATAAAAAAAAGCAGAATATATAGGGTAAAATGCCTTATATATTTTTCTCTAACATAAAACCAAGGAATGCTCATGTTACACATGAAAAAAATTGTATTAAAGCCATATTATCCTTAGACAAAATGCAAAGCATTCTTAATATTTATTCATATAATCTCAAGCTTTTTCAAAAATAAAACACTACCACATACATATATGCTCTGCAAGTAAAAAACACACACACAGGCACGCACGCACGCATGTATATGTGTATGTATGTATGTATATATATATATAATATATATACATATACCTTTACACACAAATACATATAAATACATATATGCATACACACACACACACACACACACAATATGTATATATATATATATATATATATATATACATATATGTATGTTTGTATATATATAGTATGTGTATACATACATACATACATACATACATACATACATACAAACACACACTTTATATGTATATATATATATATATATATACACACACACATCTATAAATATATACATATATATACATATTATATAAATATATACATATATATACATATAAATAAATATATACAAATGTATACATATATACATATACATATATGCATATATATACATATATATATAAATATGTAAATATATACATATATATGTACATATATACATATATATGTACATATATACATATAAACATATATATGTACATATATACATATAAACATATATATGTACATATATACATATATGTACATATATACATATATACATATATATGTACATATATACATATATACATACATATATACATATATGTACATATATACATACATATATACATATATGTACATATATACATACATATATACATATATGTACATATATACATACATATATACATATATGTACATATATACATACATATATACATATATGTACATATATACATACACACACACATATATGTACATATATACATACACACACACATATATGTACATATATACATACACACACACATATATGTACATATATACATACACACACACATACATATATATATATATATATATATATATATATATATATACATATACACACACACACACATATGTATGGATATATATACATACACACACACATACATATATGTATATATATATATATATATATATATATATATATATACACACATATACAATATATATATATATATATATATATATATATATATCTATATCTATATCTATATATCTATATATATATATATATATGTATATATGTATATGTATGTATGTATATATATATATATATATATATATATATATATATATGTATATATGTATATATGTATATATGTATATATATGTGTATATATATATGTGTATATATATATATGTGTATATATATATGTGTATATATATATATATATATATATATATATATATATATAGGCACACACACACACATATGTATATATGTATATATGTATATAATGTATATAATGTATGTGAGTGTATATATAAATATGAATTATATATATATATATATACATACATACATACATACATACATACATACACACACACACACACCACATACATACATATATGAACAAACAAACATAGATATATATATATATATAAATATATATGTTTACATATATGTATGTATATATATATGTATATGTGTGAGCATATGCACACACACACACACACACACACACACACACACACACACACACACACACACACACACACACACACACACACACACACACACACACACACATATAATATATATACATACATATATATACAAATATACTATATATATATATACATAGGTACATATACAAATATCAGTATAAAAACATTCCTCTCTAATCTTTCAAAAAAACTAATATATGTAGTAGTTCAAAGATAGAGATAATAAAAAAGTAATCTTACTTCAAGTTTGGCTCTTTTATATATGTACAGCTTTCCTAAAATTATCTGTGCAACTGTACAATATAATCCATTAGTAAAATATTATCCATTGGTAACTTCTCCAAATCTCATGGGAAGTAATATATATATATACATATATATACATATTTTTTAAACACATAAACTTACAAATAATTCTTACATATCTATACTAAATAACTTTGAAATCATGTAAGCTTGATTAAATACATGACTAAACTAAATTTTCATAAATCAAAATAAGTTTGCTAACCCTGCTTTAAAAAGATTTTAAGACTAATTGATCTCTAAATACAAAAGGACATGAAGCCAGATATATCGGAACTGAGACGTAAGACTAAATATAAGTAGGAATTATATATTGGTAATCCATTTCTGTAAAACTTACCATGTTATAGGAAGATTTGAAAACAATAATGCAACTTAAAAATTTTAGTCTATCACTTTGGTTGTAATATTATCTTCCTTTAAGTAGTTCCTATTCAAATTTCAGGAAAAGTTAACATCATCTAAAGGTACTGCTCCAGCTGAGTGAACTCTGTTACAGTTTTCTAAAAAATTACTACAAAGCAAATGCACTACAAAGTGGTCATGCAGCAACAGTAGATACATGTTATGCTAATACTGAGAGGTGCTAGTCATCCAGCCATGCAAATTTCTTTAGTGCAAAACTAGAGTAAATGGCATATGACATGCGTTTTGTCAGCAATTATATGAACACAACTGCAAAGAAGTTGGCAAAAGCCCTCCATGCACATGGAATATTTCTGTTATCTCACTGGCAACATAAGCTATAAGAGGCTCAATTCATATATAATCTTTTTGAATGACTGAGTCTTCTTCTGTCACTTATTTTAAACTACTTGACAATTTCATAATTCAGTATCATACAAATCATACTCAACTAGTAGTGCTGTGGATAAAACAACAGCACAGCCTAAATTACACTTTGTACCAATCACAAAATCAGACAGATAATATGACCAAAAATGAACAGACGTTCAGTTAAGATACGTAAAAGAAATTGATCATCAGCCTCAGCGCAGAGACAATTTGAACAAAATGCTACCCTTTGCAATGCTCTTGAACCTCTTTCAGCTCCGTCCTCTTTGTATGATGCCTCCTGTGTTCACATACACAACAAAAAGCCTATCATTCCAAAACAATTCACAAGACCACCTGACTAATACAGCAACTTGTGATGGTCACTATATGTACAACCAGCTCATAAAACAAATATATATTATTGACAATGATAACTATGCATATGTTGGTTGGTAGTTGTAGTCTTTATGCCTTAAAAGACAATTAAGCTTATGTATAGGTATATTTGTAATTGATGAGGGAGCAAATAAACCTTAGCCTCTGTTGGATATATGACTATGTTGTGATTGAAAAAGAAATGGGAAGTGAGGAAACAGGGATTAATGTTAAGAGAGGAAAGAGGGAGGAAAAACAAAGAAAGACATAGGGTAAGGGGAGGGGGGAAAGAGAGAGAGGGAGAGAGAGGGAGAGAGAGAGGAAGAGAGAGGGAGAGAGAGGGAGGGAGGGAGGGAGGGAGGGAGAGAGAGAGAGAGAGAGGAGAGAGAGAGGAGAGAGAGAGGAGAGAGAGAGAGAGAGAGAGAGAGAGAGAGAGAGAGAGAGAGAGAGAGAGAGAGAGAGAGAGAGAGAGAGAGAGAGAGAGAGAGAGAGGAGAGGGGGAGGGAATGTGAGTTTTTTTAATTATATTTTACATATTTTACTATCTTTTGTAGGCCCTAGAGCCATAGTGTAAACAGTTAAAACTGGGAGAAGGAGACTTAAATAAAACTAGACAAATAAAGAAAGAGAAATAGATAAAAAGACGAAAGGTTAGAGAAATAAAAAAATATATGATGCATATACATAGCTCTCTCACTAATATACAATGTTGAATACCCTTCATTCTACCAATAAATGAATAAAGAGTGAAAAAATAACATCACTGTATATACATACATTGTACATATACATATCCAAATGACACACACAAAAAAAAAAATAAATAAAAAAATAAAAAAATAAATAAACAAAAGTAAAAGTTGGCTGCACATATAGATAATCTCAAGACAGGTGGATGGGATCTGGCCATAGGTGTGAGTACTGATCTGAACGTACTGCGAGGAGTAGGTCATGTCCACGTCCAAGTCAGAGAGACGATCGCTGTGACCCCTGCAAATGGACGCCACTCCTTAGCTATTAATCTTAACTCCTACGACACAAGGCCACACATGCAAACAACCAGTGCTGGTAACAGGCCACTGACTCTCATAGATGATACTGACACATTTTAGAAGGATATTCATGAAAAAGTAATGACAAAAAAAAAAGAGAGAGAGAGAGAGAAAAAAAGTAATAATTCTTACAGGCCTTTTTTTCTACTTCAAAAAAAAAAAAAAAAAAATGAAATGCTTTAAGACCTTCAAAAGTAATACAAAATTATTTGAAAATATAAGGAATAGCAATTACAATGTGCTCATCCTAATGTTTACTTTATATGTCAATTATTTGAATTCAAATCACATGGAAATTGAAAATATAAAATACATTTTCTCTAAATTCTGTTTAATACAGTTAATTCCGTTAATTCTAACTGATAAACACTACTTTTCAATTTCTATATGGTTTCAGAATACTTATTAAATCTGACAACTGCATGATTTCAGAATACTTTTTAAATCTGACAACTAAGTTTACTCAATACTTTAAGTGATATTACTACAAACACACTTTAAAATCTAAACAAAAATGTCCTGCTAAACTTTAAATACAATGAATTCACAAATTTACATCATACAAATATGAATGTCAACATAAATAATGATTAAGCTAAACACACTAATACACACTTCACATTAAAGTAGGTAATATTTGTTACTTAAAACAGAAATATCCACAACATGTCCCTTTTAAGGTTAGCAGATTTCAATGCTGAAAAATATATCTTTGTGCAGGTGACTGTATTTCTTACTTGACAAATATCCTATCTTGAAATATTTTTTTTTTTCCCTCTTAACCCCAATCCAATGGGCATGTACGTACATGCCATGCCCACTATGAGTTTACTTTATTCATTGTTTTTACACATAGATGGCTAAACTTGTACTAAGTATCCAATGAGCCAATTACAAATACTGCTTGTCTCACCTGTTTACCCTTTTCCTTGATTTTCAAAAATATTTTATGTTATCTTAGTTTGCTTTTACTAATGTCTATAACATTACTGTAATTATAATGTCTATAATAAAAATAATACCATTGATATTCATAGCATTGGTTAAAAAAAAAAAAAAAAAAAAAAAAAAAAAAAAAAAAAAAAAAATATATTATTATTATTCCTGCCAATTCAAGGAAAGATGAAATCAGGTAAGATCACAATGTCTACTAACTGACTCCTTTATGGCTAAGTACTAGCAGAGCCATTTATGTGCAGAGCTATTTAACAAAAAAAAAAAAAAAAAGTGAACACAGCATTTTCTTGGCGGCATTGGGTTCAATCCTGTCACCTTTCTCCTACACAAAGATGTAATTTAATATCAAGCCCTTTTTTAATGTCGTTGCTAGCTACTACTGCCAACAGAATAAAAAAAAATAAAATGGATTAGACATCTTAAAACACAAACCATTAGGAACATGCTTCACAGCATTACTTCAAACTGGTTAGTGAGTCAGAAGATGAGGGTTAAGCAATGGTAAACATAAAAGTTACCAATAAAATACCTCCATTGTATCTTTCCTTAACACTCATTATGACTTCAAAATATAAACACTTGGAATGAACAAAATTAATATGTATATCCAGTACATAGCCCTCATCTTGGGAGTAAACAGTATATGATATATCTTATATATATATATATATATATATATATATATATATATATATATATACAACAAATAAATAAAGCTGTGGTGTGCAGATTATTCACTTGACAAAATCTAATTGTATGTTGTTCGTGGGAGTTATGATGTGGCCTCAATACCCACTACAACAGGCTGTTAGTATCCCTGCCTAGTGACAAGGAGCACAAGGAAGGATGTTAAAAGAAAGATCATGACTTCAGCATCTTGGTGGTTAACATATGTACTTTTTTTGGTGTTGAAGACTTTGTACTCAAAAGAAAGATGTAATTTTACAAGATGATGAACAAGGAACAACAACTTAACAACAAAAATACTTTAAAATCTTCAGAGGAAAGAGGAACACAAGAGCATATGCACAAGAATCCTATATGAAACAGAAATTATCACTAAAATGAATGGGACACAACCTTGCTGATGTATGTATGTTACACAAACACAGAGAGAAATGTAAATGTGCCTTACCCTATAACTGAAAAGTGTAATGGTATGTCTTACTTTTCTATATAACATTTCAACATTTTCTATTCAGTACCTGTGCAGTGGTGACAAAACACAAGCTTGTGGGTATTCCGCACACAAGCACAAGCATATGTGCAAAAACAAAACAAAATAACACATGCATGTGGTGTCTCACATATACATACACACACACACACACACTTTTGCACACAAAGTAAACAATGCATTTATCTGAAATAAGTGTTTCACTGTCTTTTCCTGTGGAAACATAATATAGTCCAGTATATAATTTACATTTCCAACAACAAATATGGGTGAAAATAATTTAAATTGTACAAAACAAATAAATCAATAATAGAAAGAGAAAATGAAGTAGAAATAAAATGTATGTATGCAATGCCATCTATCAATTAGGTGACATTTAATATAAAATAACTACAAATAATTCTGTTGTTAAAAGATCCCAACTTGTGTATCCCTGTTCAATTTATTCAGCTCTCATCCCAGTCTAACAATATTGATAATTTCTCCTCCTCTTTCACACATTGAATAAAACAGCTTAAAATGAAATTAAGAAAAAATCCAAGACATTCATTCTCATTACCATCCTGAACACATAAAATTGATAAGAGCCTAAAGAATGTGTCAGTTGATTCTTTTATTCAATTCTTAGTTAAAAGTATTCTTTACTTTTGTTAATTACCCTATTTCATCAACGTAATCTGTTACTATTTTTTTCCCCATCCTCTTTGGGAGAGATTTATTCACTAAAATAAAGTTAATAATCCTCACTATCATAATTCAAAATGCTCCTAAGCCAGGATATACTGCTCTTACTATGCATTTAATTATTTTCCTTCTTCCTATGTGCTAAGCCCCAAAATTTCTCTAGCCACATTACAAAACTTTTGAATTTGTTCTTCACTTCAGTCACACTCTTGGAAACTAAGTTCATGACATAAATGCTTCCACGCTTCTAAAAAAAAGAAAATAATAAATAAATGACAAAATGACAAAACTGATTTTCTTTCTACTTATAAAACATGTAACCACTCCCAGAAATTATCTTAGTTAGGTAACTCTAACCCTTCCTTTATTGAAAATTTGTTAATTAGAAAATTCAGTTTCCTTTACAAAAATACAATTAATGAAGGTATCTTTTACTTATTATTCTCTACACATTTACACAAACTAAGCACATTAACTGATACGAAATCAACAGCCTAAATGAGTCATCAAAACCTAATGTAATACCCTTAACCACAAGGTTAAGGGTTGCATACTATATTTCCTGGAAATTAAATGACCCCAATAACCAACCATCCATTGATCTAACAGATCAATGGAAGATTTCTTAACCCTTATCCCATTGCCACCAGGTAATTGCACTACCCAATGTAGTTTCTTGTGAATTTTGTTTACACAGAGATGGTTACCCTAGAGATTAGTCACCAAGGAGTCAATTATCAGGCCCACCTGATATCTTCCTTCCTTTTATCCAATTTCTTTTTATATCATTACTGTTATTTTCACAATTACTGACATCATTACTGAGGTCATTATAAAGCTATTATCAATACTTAAGGCAATAAGAAATGGAAAAAAAAAAAAAAAAAAATCTACAGAAATAAGGGAAATGGGTAAACAGATGAAATCAGGTAGGGCTAGTACCTGACTACTTGGTGAATATGCCCTGGTAGAGCCATCTATGTATGAGCAATGTTAATTAACTAAAATAACAGTGGACATAATATCTATGTACATGCCATCACAGCATCAATAAGCTAGTAGATAATTCAGTGGTATCAAAACTTGCTGGCAAACTAAGGGAATTACTTAAAAAAAAAAATCATAACTGTATCTCAAAGGAAATTCAATATTTGATCGCACGTCAAATTTCCATGCCTACTTAATTCTCTTTCTATACCCAAATAAATCTATGACCAGTAAACCGTACTTTTTAATTCAAGGAATATATATATTTTGCTAAAGTAACATCCTTTACCTATCTATCATGTACATACACACATACACAAATACATTTATACTTAACGTAGGAAGACAATAAAGAGTGAATGTGTCAAAGAGAATTTGACTCCAGGGAACAGACAAACTTATCCCCATCAAACTAAGGATCCTCACTATAAGCTTTTGTATAAATATCATGTAAAATGAATATGAAGAATAGGTTATCAATTCCTACCAAGATACCTTCCATCATCCATATGAAGATTAATTAATATGTAACTAATTTCGAGGGAGAAATTCTTACTTTATAAACACTACCCAATATGAAAGCTGTCTTGAGTCTGTGTTAGATCACCTGGTATGATTAATGAGTCATAAATACCCATTTATCTCATGTTCCCTTAAGGCTTTCCTTCAATAAATTCAATTATAACTATGTGATAAGCCTCATTTACTGTATACATCAGAAAAACACCAAAATTTATTTTCCTGAACATGTATTTTAGTTTGAAGCAGTTCTATAAAGCAAATTTTTTTCTGGAAGCAATTTGGCTACTATAATCATAATCAACTTGACAATCAACAAAAAGAGGGAAATCAATTATCAATTTAGATGTGAGTTTTCTCCAGAATGGTCAGAGCTATGAACTAAAAATAACTCACCCATCTACGCCCACATACAGGATTAAAAATCTTTTAAAATAGTTGTCTCACACAGAACTATCAACCCTTTTTTCTTAACTTTTGGAAAGGCTCTTTTGTATTGTTTCATTGTCTTAAATGTTACCAAGATTCAAATTAAAATTCAATAATCATAACATCAATAACAATAATAATAGTATCAATATCAATTGTATTAAAAAGAAAAACACATTTTCCCACTAATTCAAGGAATGGAGAAATCAGGATTGCTCACTAGGGCCTACTGATAAGACTCCTTGGTGACTGAGCACATGTGGAGCCATCTGTATGTAACAAAATTCACAAAAAAACTACAGGGGACAGACTGTAAATTCATGGTGGTTAAGTTAATACAGGCAGACTCACTGATCAGCTTCCATAGTAGGAAAACATTGATATAATGAACAACCTATGACAAAAAGAACTATAATTAAGTCATCTACATTCTTCAAAACTATTCTTTCTTTTCTATACCTTCCTCTTTTAGTTAATGCCATTAATCAACGCAACTGCATAAAAACAAATTTACTAAGAGTATTTGTGAGTGATCTAAGTAAAAATTCTTTAGCTATGGTTAAGAAAATTTCTCCTCAATGAAAT
>NC_061852.1:20878653-20883653 GCF_019202785.1 Penaeus chinensis | reverse complement strand
TACATCACACAGAAAACAAATTAAAAATCCTCACCTCTAATTCAGGAGGGAATGAATGCTGTGGGTTGTGAGCTTTCTGTAACAATTCAACAGCCAGCCACTTGGGAAGGTCAGCCGCCACAAAAGGGTGAAGGAGTAATTTGTCGGCAGTTGGACGTCTCTTGGGGTTCTTTGTTAGACTCAGCTGGAAAATATACGAGGTTTAATCTAAATTTCTGTCTCTCTCTGTCTCAGTCTCTATCTCTCCTTCATTCCCTGAATCTCTTTCTTTCTTTTTCTTTTCATTAGACTACCTTGTAGATCTATCTCCAGCTCTGATTCTTTAGAAATACTTTGTCTAGTCATGTTTAAGCTATCAGGAAGAACTTCAAAACTAGTGTGCCAAAAGATTATTCATTTCAGGAGACATTTGCTTGTTATGACACTAATTCATGCACACACTACAAATTGATAATCATTGCATATATTCGTACAGGGGGAAAAATTACAAAGGACTCAAGGAAAGAAAAAATCACTCCTTCAATCCTTACTTTAACAAAATGATGGAAATTTTGCGTCCACTTTGCCTTGTCTTTTAACGTTGGGGGCTTGAAGCCACTCTTGGACATGAGAAAAAGGGCACGCATTGGATGAAGGTCAAACATAGGTGGTTGGAGTTCAGCTAACTCAATGGCCGTAATTCCAACAGCCCAAATATCACAAAGTTGATTATAGCCACCCTTCCTCTCCACTGCTGCAACCTGGGGAAAAAATATTATTTTAATTGAGTAGGTAGTCAATAAAGGAAAAGTTATGTGGATAGATGACAAAAACACCTATTGCCATAAACCCCTACAATCTGACATGACTGGAAAAGCATGGGGGATGCCATTTCCATCACAATTGATTCTTTTTTTTCTTTTTTTTACAGCTCATCAAGCATCTCACACACATTTTAAATGTCATCACTACTTTCTGCAATTTTCCAAAAGCAGAATCTATCATCTGAACATCTTAATTTCTGGTCTTCACACTTTTGTTATTCTGGTAGCTGCTCAGAGATTACAAAGCTGAATTTCAAACTTCAACTATCCTGCCTTTTCATAAAGGTATCATCATAAACAAAAGTATAGGCCTCTACACAGCCATACTGCAAGTTTGAGTAATTGTTCACAAAGCAGCTTTAGGAAGTGTTGTGCTTGCTCAATAGATGTCATAGTGCACTCATTCTCACTCTAACTCTTAATTTTGCCTTTACCCTCACTCTCTCTCTGTTATATATTGATATGTATCAAAATAACAAACCACAAACTAACTAACTAAATAAATAAATCAGTAAATAAACACACACTCAATGAAGGTATACAGGTCTGCCTTTTTTTAATTCATTTTTTGGCAAACCAGTTAGTTTCATGTTAGTTTCTTCATATCCTAGCATTGATTACCTATGGGTCATACATTCAAAATATAATTTATTTATCTAAACTGTCAAATAACATTTTCTTTCTAAAGTAGCTACCTCACTCTCTTAAACTACTACTAATCATGTTACCTATGTTCCCTAGAGATGCTATTCAATATGGCTGGACTGAAAGAAGGAAAAAAGAAAGAAAGAAAAAAAAAGAAAGAAAGAAAGAAATTATTTCCTAATATCATACACTACTACTACTTCCACTTTATCAACATTCCATGTTTTTGCTTCCTACCAAAATTAGCAACTCCTTGATTGCCAATCGCTCTTTCCTCCGTTCCCCTCTGTCACAAGACCAGGAAAGTCAGAATAACAAAACTAGAAGAGACAAGAGGCAAGGCAGGGGGACCCACACACTATAACTCTCAAACAGATAAAGAGCTTTTTTCATCTATCAAATGCCTCATTTTCTGTGTACTCTAATTCTGGTAATCACCTCTAATTACATAAACAAATACATGCTTAAATGTTTATCTTAAACTTTCTCTCTCAACAAAGAGTTTACCTCTGGTGCCATCCAGTATGGTGTGCCGATGAAAGACTTTCGTTTACTTATGGTGGCTGTGATCTGAGCTGACACACCAAAGTCAGCCAGCTTCACATCACCATTCTCCGTTAGTAAGATATTGGCGCCCTGAAAGAAAAAAATTAGATCAGTAAACAGAATCTTCAACTAAATAAATGAAAAATACCAGATCAACATATTTTCACTTTATTTTTAGTTTTTTCAATGTAATGTAATGTAATAAAGTCTATAGTATACCTTTATATCTCTGTGCATTTTACCCATTCGGTGGAGATACTCCAACCCTCGCAATGTCTCCCTGCACATATAACCAATCTGACGCTCTTGAAGAGGTCCAGTAACTGAAATTTTCAAGGTACATTAGAACCTTCCTATTTCCTTTTCTCTGTTTTTATTCTGTGAATCAATTACTTTAAGATTAATAAATAATATATGTTTCTGTGTATGTATATATGTATATTATATATATTATATATATTATATATATTATATATATTATATATATTATATATATATATATAGACACACACACACACACACACACACATATATATATATATATATATATATATATATAAATATGATACAATCTTAATATAAAATAAAAAGTTTCATGCTAAATACCCAAACAATAATATGAATGGTTGATTCTATGTAAAGAGGTACTGTTATTGCTAAATGTCTCAGAGAATCTGCAACACAACATTTGAGGATAACCCCCAACATCTTTATTCTCACATTCAATTTCAAGAGACTTACCTATGTTCGGCTAATCAAAATGTAAAACCCAAAAAGTCAACAGATAGTGCATGTACTCATATTTTCCATACACATTCACAAAGATGGCCACTTACTATGGTATATGTCTTGCAGGGATCCGCCTCCACAAAATTCCATGCATATCCAGAGTTTGTCTCTCCGTAAATAACTCCCAAAGTAAGCAACAATGTTTGGGTGTCTGCAGTCCTTCATCATCAGGATTTCTTGCTGGATGATTGTGAAGTCATCACCTATAAGAACATTAAAAGCATAAAGAGATAACAGCAAAGTGATTAATAACAGTCATCTACAAGTAAGTTTTATTGAAACTGATTAACACTGGGTACAAGGTGCACACACCATTCACTATGTTTTGTTATCATTATGTATATTTTTATTGATTTATTTATTTTTTTACACGTAGGTGGTCCCTAAAGCACTTGGTCACCAAGGAGTCAACTAATAGGTCTACCTCACTTAACTCTATTCCTTAAATTTTGGTGGATAAAAGTTTTCACTTTTATTGTCATATTGTCCTCTTATGTTATCATTAATTATAATATTACTATTATCATAAATGTTAATAACAATAACAGTAATAATAATAATACCTTTATAGCATGAACTCATTCAATTCATAACAGGTGACTTCCTATTGTACCAAATTGAAAAAATCCAGACGCACGGTGAATGAAGCCAAATCACATAAAGAGTCCCAACTGCCATGCCCAACTGTGGGCCAGATAAACACCCAGCTACTGAGCAATGTACATGAATGTACACCACCATTGCCTGTGTATCCTGAAAATTTTGTCTATTGCCAATGGCTAAAACAACACTAACAGTACTATGAATAAAATGCTTCCTCAAAATTCAAGGAATAGGGAAAATGGGTGAGGTTAAGTAGACCTAGTAATTGGTTCTTTAGTGAGTGAGCATTTGGGGAGCCATTTACATGAAAAAAAAATAAAATAAAAAGCAAATAAATAAAACAGTGGAAAATGCTGATAGAAATACTCCCAGTGTAAATGGCTTAATACTTAGTACTCTGTTAACATTTCTGAACTTAAGGAGGGACCACAACTAATAGCATTTTGCATAAAGATCATCATTATCTGGAATAGTTGCTTCAGCTATGTTAAGTTTAAATTGTTAATTCACATTAATTTAGACCAATGCATTCTATTTCTTTAGTGAATGGATGTCAGCAAATCACAATTTTGATGTGCTTTGTCCTACAACATTTTATCAATCAATTTGTAATGATGCAACATTAACCACTAGTTACACAACAAAATCCTAAATTTGTTTGATCTTCAACACCATTGATTTTTGTTTCTTCATTCCTCACGCTTTCAAACCCTCTCATGGCTGAATTCATATTTCATATCACAGTTCTCTCTTTTCAGAGACATAAATGTATTCTGTACTCTTTTCCTAGAGATACAGTACATACAATTCATCTGCAGCTGTGAATCATTTCCTCCCTCATGCCTTGGGACATTCATCTCCCTAAGTGAGGGCGTAGATGACTGCCACAATACCCAAGAGCGAAGACTACACAACTAGATGGTTCTGCTCCTCTAGGGAATAAGACAATACACCAGCCATATCGCCTTGGAGAAGGCATATAAATATCCTTGGGAGTAGGTCATTGTTAGCAATCTCATCCAAGTGCAATTCTGGGCTTTCATCTTTGTGCTGACAAGCATTTCTACTATTGATGCTAGCTACACCCTCTTATGGTCATATAGGTCTCAAAAAGGATTTATTCTCCTGGAAGATAATAAGAGATGCAAAAGGGAAGACAGTTTTCTTTTCACAGTTTATTTTTTCTTGACAAATTGAGAAGTGACTGGGATATTCCTTTTTTGTTATATGTAATACAGTAACATCTTCCCCCCCCCCCTTTTTTTTTATAACAGAATAAGTAAAACATAATGGTAAAACTTTTGGTTCTTTTTTTTCATGTCTAAAAGAAAGAACTTTTTCTCTACCCACACGCTGATAAATTATGACAGATTTTTCAAGGGGATTTTACTAAAAGTACTGATATTAAAACACTAAATTATTTTGCATGAATTTTGATACCAATAGACAGAAAACTGATCCATTTTTTTATGTACTAAAGGCTTTGCCATATACCTTGAAATATGAGCCAGGAAGAAACTTCAGAAACATTTGTTAAGATTTCTATCATGCCTGATTTACTAACTCTCTGAAATGCAGGTGTCCTCCCCTTGAATCATGAAAAATACATAGGTT
>NC_061852.1:20846153-20873653 GCF_019202785.1 Penaeus chinensis | reverse complement strand
TGTTCTTATTAACCTAAACTGTAAAATAAATAAATATATATATATATATATATATATATATATATCTATATATATATACATATATATACATATATATATATATATATATATATATATATATATATATATATTCACATTCATTTTCTTCCTATATGCAGTTTACTCTGTATTATGATCTTCTCAAAAGGTCAAATTTTCAAGGTAATTTCTATTTCACCATTCTATAACATAAATATGATGCTAATGTATCTATACAAAATCTGCACTCACCTATAAGCTCTAATTACCATAGAAAAAAAAAAAAAAAAAAAAATATATATATATATATATATATATATATATATATATAAACAGACAGCCAAAAGATATTTCTCAAGAAAACTGGAACTAGTGCACCCACAATTCCCAAGAACAGTGCCCACAGTGGAGCCATGTCTCTACACTGTCCTTGATAGCATATTTGTTTGGTTAGCTGGCTAAAGCTTTGTCCTTGCGGTACATGGGTGTGTGGAGGAGTCAGAAAGCAATAACAAAACATAAATTTACTTCCTTCTTTATGTTGTTAAGAAGGAGGGAAGGAAGGAAGGAAGGAAGGAAGGAAGGAAGGAAGGAAGGGAGAGGAGAGGAGAGGAGAGGAGAGGAGAGGAGAGGAGAGGAGAGGAGAGGAGAGGAGAGGAGAGGAGAGGAGAGGAGAGAAGAGAAGAGAAGAGAAGAGAAGAGAAGAGAAGAGAAGAGAAGAGAAGAGGAGAGGAGAGGAGAGGAGAGGAGAGGAGAGAAGAGAAGAGAAGGAGAAGAGAAGGAGAAGAGAAGGAGAAGGAGAAGAGAAAGAGAAGAGAAAGAGAAGAGAAGGAGAAGAGAAGAAGAGAAGAAGAGAAGGAGAAAAGAGAAGGAGAAAAGAGAAGAAAAGAGAAGAGAAGAGACAAGGAGAGGAGAGGAAAGAAAAGACAAGGAGAGGAGAGGAAAGAAAAGACAAGGAAAGGAAAGAAAAGACAAGGAAAGAAAAAAAAAAAAGAAAAGAAGAGAAAGAAAGGAAAAGATGATGATTTTTCTAAGCTTTCCCTATGACCATATAACCTGTGCAAGTCTGGGTTCATCATCTATTCAGTTGCAGATTATTTTCATTTTCCAGCTAATTGCTCTCTTCTGAACCTCCAATCAACTCAAAAACTGAACCACACCAATATCACTATTTTTCAATATATCAAATAAATCATATCAATTTCTCTGCTGTGCCAACATCATCTTAAGGGTACAAGGTAAAAAATCAGAAGGAATTCTCAACAAGGGAGAGCTGGGCTATATTACAGGGTAGTTTCAAATGATCCACAAATGGCAGGGAAACTATTTTAACGGTAAGGATTGCTAATAATAATAAATTTTCTTTCGGAGTCCTACTCAAAATGTTCAATCACTGGGTTAATTTGTCTAGCAGACTGTATTGAAAGGGGGTCTCCAAAAAGGCTATTTTCTCTTCTTTGTTTTATATTAGAAAAACAATAAAAAATGTCATTATTATTCATATCTAATGCAGATTGAATATTTAGAAACCCCAAAGACTATACAGGTACACAATGGAAATTGTACTAATTATATGGGCCTTCAAAAAATCTACTTTGAAAGAGATAAAGCAGCTTCAGAGAGAAGATAAATATGATAAAGTCATGTTCTAAAGATGCAAATAAACACAAAATTCCATTACACTCCTACAGACCATATCTTAATATCATTAAATCATTATGGTAATTTTATGTATCTCCATCATATGACTCAAATGTGTGTTTTCTTTAATGACTTTCTTGTAATTTACTACTTCATTAAATGTGGGCATATGTTAAAAGGGCATATGTTAAAAGGAGTCCAGAGCTTATCATTCTGCATAGGTAAGTGCTTGTGTACACTCAGGCTCTGGGAAGTAAAGGCTATGAATGTCTGCATTATGCTTCCTGTCTATCCCTATGCTAGTCCTATAGTCCTCTCCATGCACCTTTTCTTGTTCTTGTATCTTCTCATATTCCCTCTTTTTCCCCCCCCTTTTGTTTTGGCTCATATTTCTATTTTCTTTTTCAAATTGGGTCATTACAAGCTTTAATTTAAAAAACATAAAATGTCAAAAAGAACAAAAAAGTTAAATGCATCTCATAATAACTTTCTCAAATATTTCTCGAGACACCTTACAAAAATTTTGAGATTAACCTGCAGTCCTCCACCAAACAGGTATATCTGTAGATGCCACCTGCAAACAAGGGGTTAAAGGACCTGCATCCTATATTTAGCCACTTAGCTGAGGATGTAGAGGATGCTGTGTTTTCAATATTCCCTGTCATTTGGAATTATTTACAATTGGATGTGTAAATAAAAAAAAAAAGAGCCACCACTCCCAATTTTGCATTAATCATGAGCCACTCTCTCCAGACCTTGAATGTTTATTTTCTCCTCTCTGTTTTTTGCTTATTTTCATTAATCTCCTCTTTGTCTCTCTGAGTTTTTCTCTTACATTCATGGATCTTCTACGTCCATTTTCAGAGAGCCTCTCCCCTTTAATAATCCACATGTTAAAAAATAAAGTTAAAATCAAAACAGATCCATCAGACTCCAAGTAAAAATAAATCAGTACATTTTGACCATAGATAACATCACAGTGATAATGAAAAATAATTATATATTTATACTGAGCTCTTTTTACCTATAAGGAGAAGAGTATGATAATGAAGAAACTATCCTATTCTCATCAATCTTGTACAACCAACTCTTACAAAAGTGTTCTTTCAACTATCAGTCAAAATTTTGAAGCAAAAAGAAAATGAATAAATTCTGAATTCACACCAAAAAATTATGATATTTACAAAGATCCCTGGATATCTAACCAAGACGGCAACTCAATTTTTTTTTTTTTCAATTCCAAATACTTATTTTTCATTTATCTATAAGCAACAAGATAATATAAGGAATATCTAGCTTCCCTTTTAGTCTATTCATTATATGAATGTAGATAAGAAATTATCAAATATTTATAATAGGGAAAAGTAAAAAATGTGGTGAGTTGCCTATTAGGGTTAAATATTTCTAAAATGCTAAATTCTGCCTCCCACTCTCCCCCACTGAGAAAAGGTCTAAAAATAAATGCTAAAACTCCACTGCTAACCAATACCTTTCAGAGTGGCCTATATCTTAATCCTGAAGAAAAATACTTAAAAACCTAAGAGAGAATGATAAATGTGGAGAAAGACTCAATAAGAACAGAAGATAAATTCAAGAAGAGATTTGCTTTCAGTGGAAAAATAACAATTCACTGGGTAGGATGAAAGAAAATTAAATCATCAAAGATAAAATAAAAACCAATAAAAAAAACAAATACATAGAACATGAAGAAGAAAACTTGAAGAAAATGAAATATGAGAGAAGAAAGTCATTTAAAATAGATTATATAAAGCAGACAAAATTTGAGAAAAAAGAAAATGTTCTTTTAATATAAAACAAGAGTAAATATTTATAAATCACCCCACAACAGCTTTCAAAACTGGATTTTTTTTTCAGCATAGTTTACATGTATGACACTTTTATATAGCACAAGGAATCAATAAAATCATGAAATCTAACACACTTTTCATTTCAAACATTTTCAGTGCATTTTGAAGATACAACTGATTTAGGAATATAAAAGTCGAGGCACCTATCTCAACCATCATTCCTCAAGCACAACACTGAGAAGCTTGATGAGGTTAACACTAGGGACACTAGACTTATCACACACAATCACACACATATACCTGGTATAACAATTTGCATAAAAAAAAAAAAAAAATTAAAAACGGATAACCATGGACCTGCGTGAGACACAAAGATAAGCATACAGACTCACAGTCATGCACAAGATCACAAACAACCTTACTGACATTAACAAACATTAATATCTACAAGCAGCACATTCACATTACACACGAAACTGACACAACAGTAAATTTCTTACATACTACACCAACAGTGACACTCACAAGCACTCCTCCTTCCCACATACCATATGCGACTGGAACGGGCTACCCCAACACATTATCAAATCAAATACACTCAAAACCTTCATTGACAGACTTAACAAGCACACAAAATTACTAGCATCTTTACAACCTCCAACTCTATCCCGACCCTAGCAACCAACCACATATGCATGTTATGTGCTTGCCAGCGCCCTGCGCATTATCTTTGCAACCAAGATTGAGAGAAACAATTGACAAATTAATTTTCATTCAAACTGATTTACAGTTTAGAAAAGAGCCATCTATCAGAAAGAAAATATTACTGGACATTCAATTCATCAATACAAGATAATAAAAAAAAAAAACTACCCTCAAACTGACATACCAATCATAAAAGAGAACAGTTTCATGTTGCTTCTTGTTCAGAGGATGGTGGTATTCAAATAATTAAGGCAGATAACAGCCAGTTCTTCTATCATAAAGGACATGAATACAATTATAGTATTAGTTCCAGTACAGGATTTACATTGTCAATACACCCAGGACTTTATCATGAAGTATGGAACGAGTCTCAGCACTATCCTGCCAAATTATACAGGAAGGATGTCTTTGGAGCATAACATTATACGAAAGAGAGATGCAGAAACAACTTCAAAAGCTGTGCACATTGTAGGCCATGCAGGTGAATATAAAATCATATACTTTGCAATTTTAATTTGCAATATGCACAAATCACAGGCACCTATGCACTTTGTCTTTCTATCTTTAGCTGAGGCCATACAAATATTTTTTTTCAACAACCAATTTGTGATATTAATATATGCTGTCAATTCCCAACTTAACACACTCAAATTCACTCAACAAACATGGCAGTGAGATCTTTAATCTTTACAACTAAAGATTGCTCTCTCTTCCATGCCCCCTTTGCCAATTCTGAATGAGCCATACCAATCTGCTCAGCCTCCAACAAAGTTTTTACAAGAAGATTATGCTTACTGAGAAACTGGGCCATTTGTCGTCCAATAAAAATGCTTGTGTGACTGCGGCTTTAACTACCTCAGAAGGTAAAAGTCTGCTATGCAAAAAAAAATCCTATTCATTCTAATCACATCAACCTAAATGAGGAATTCAGAATCTCATCAGTGAAAGTCACATTAGCAAAACAAGAAAAAAAAAATTAACCTTCTTCTAGTACTTGCATGGAGTTTCCTTCAACCCAAACCAAAGTAAAATGACTAAGATCTGTGAATGACGGCCTACAATCTCGATCAAATTAGAGACGACAGTGGAGACCTGTCAAGCAAGTGCAACACGTCTGCACTACGCACTCTTGGACCAAATCCTCATTGGGCAATATCTCATTCATGAGTTCAACACCTCCCACCCTGCCGCAATATACACGGCGACAGTTTGCTGGCATTCGCTCGTCCACCAGCCGGCACAAGGCCAATGACAGATTGACGAACGTCTTCAAATCATTTCTCAAGTAAGGAAGAAGAAAAATCCCAAAAATATTCTCTACAGAAACATAACAGGTGGAGTGCGAGAAGACCCTTGCAATAAGATGCAACGAGAAAAAGGATCACTGACGAGAAGAGATGTGAAGAGATAGAGAGAAAGAATACATAGCAGAGAGAAAATCATTGATGTGATACACAGCAAGAAAGAAAAAGTAGAATGCTACATGACAAGAGGGAGAATCAGTCTCAGTGAAAACAATCACAGAGAAGAGGAGAGAGAGAGAGAGAGAGAGGAGGGAGAGAAAGAAAATTGAGAGCAGAGACAGAAAAAAAAATCCCAAAGGTAAATAGCTCGAGAAACATATTCCTGGCTAGCTGGGAATTGAGGAAAGGAAGCAATAATGTCACGTAGAATCGCGAGAGGAGGCGAATAAGGCGAGCGAGCGATAAAACCCGAGCCTGGCCCCAAAGCCCGCACCTTGTAAACATCGCCGTAGGTCCCGCTCCCGATGCGCTGGATGAGCTCGTATTCATCCTGCGGGTTTCGGCGGCTGATATCCGACGCGAGGGCCGCTGCCGCCGCCGCCGCCCCGCCGCCGCCGCCCGCCATCACGCCCCGCCGCCGCCGCCGCCGCTCCCACCACGCCCGGAAACCTTTACGAAAGTCCTCGAAGCTCAAGAAGGCTCTCTGGCCCTCGTCCTTGCGCTGTTCCCGTGTTCAATTGACTGTTCCGCTGTTCAGGAACGGGATGGATGGACGGAACGAACGGGATGGCGGAACGGAACGCTGGACAGGGGGTACGGAACGGGGTGGCGTTCGAAATTAAAGGAATTGGGGGGTCCTTGGTTGCCAATTTCTTAAATTGGCTGATGTACTGGTGTGATTTTGTTGTACTAATTTGTATATTTTTAAAATCTTTTTGGTTCATTTACTTTTCTTCCAAATCTGTGTTGGTTATGGACACAACAACATAATGATCCTTCACATCCTTATCAGTGCCATTGTCTCACAAATTCTAGTGAAAATGATTACACCGTATTAGGATAAAAAAAAATACCAAGATATAAGTTCATATAATACACGCACCTAATTGCAATATGGCATCTAAAATCCATCCGATCTTGAACGCAAGGCCTTAAGTTTCATCATCAAATCGTTTCCCGTATATCCTTATTTCGTGTAAAATGGCAAATATCCGCCGGCTTGTCATCTTCGGAGCTACGGGGAACACAGGTCTTTGTTGTACCGAGGCTGCCGTCCAGCTGGGTAAGTGAACTAGAACCAAATATTCTATAGAATAAAAGAAATTTAATGATAATTTCCCGCCAGGCACATCGTCTGTCGTGTTTGTGTTTGGTTGTTTTCGTTGTTTCTCTTCGCCGTCGGGGGAAGGTGCTTATCTTGCGCCGGCTTTTATCCGGGACATTTCGAGAGCAAGTAAGGGCTCGGCTGAAAGGAAATTGAATAGGGATAACGCGAGAGAAGAAGGGGAGAGAGAAATTAAAAGGGAGTGAAGGGCAAGACCTGTTATTTAACCAGGATGTGACGCCCATGTCTGACTGCACGTACACCGACGGACTGGATAAAACATTAATTCTTTCTCTGCTCTTTTTCAGTCACTATTTAACATCAGACTCCTTTCATTGCTGAGGTTAATTACTATTCTAACGTGGAATTTTTAAGAATCTAATGAATCTCTTTCTCAACTTGGTTACTACATGGTTTTAGGATCCATTTTTCTCTTCTGCTAAAATTAGATTAATTTCCCTGTTCTGGAGATGAGACGCTTGTCATATATGCACACTAGTAAGGGTCCGTAAAGAATACATAGAATAACAAGTTAAATACCAAAAAAAAATAATAAGTATATGACTTTGTTATCATGCACAAAGCGAGGGCCAATTGAAGATGATATTGTAGAGGAAAAAAATGTTGCAGTCGTCATTACAAGAAATGATCTGCAGACATGAACGGTAACACCACAAGTAAAGGATAAAGATCACGGAATGTGGTGCTCCCAAGTCTCGGCTCTATCTTGTTGTACATAGCAGGGTGAATACGGTGTTTGCCAGGGGGTGTCTGCCCCCCATTAACCCTCCCCTTGGGCAGGGACACCCAGGCACAGCAACTTTAGTTATTGAAAAAAAATTGTAACGGGAAGTTTGGGACCTAGCCTCTGGTGAATGTGTCTGTATTGTAGAGAATTACCAATATGAAATTGCAAAACATTAAGTTTATATATAATTTTTTTATATATATATTCTGCAGTATTCATATCCTTTTTAAAATCATGAATTTCCAAATTATGAATAAAATGTAAAGAAACTAAATGACGTGCAGCAAATAAAGTCACCTTCACTGTTCAAATTCCACACACCTGGGCTATACATGCACAAATCTATATTTGCAAAGCAACGGCTCAAAAACCTCGGTGTATAATCTTGTAAGATTAGGCTTGTTGACCTCCCTTGAAATTTCTCAAGTAAAGGATCTAATCCAAATCTTGCCAAATATACAGGGAAGAAGTTTGTTGGGTTAATCTTTATGGTAAAGACACACTAAGGTAGGACAAATTGAAGAGGATATTCTTTTAAGAGGACTAAAAGTGTCTCGTGAGTGCATTTGTACTATAAAAAATTACCGTTCCTTGGCTTTTGGCAAAGCCTTTTACTATGTCAGATACCAAGCAATTACCTAGATAATCTTTAGGTAATTAATTCTTAACAGTATAGATTCATTTGCCAAAATTCTGTCCCTTGGTCCACTTCACAAAAGTTTATTAAAAAATCTAAGTTGCCATGACCGGATGTAAAGGAAAGGTTGACCAGCACCTCCCAGCAAAAAATGCACAGCAAGATAGATCTGAAACTTGGGAGGACTGAGTGGACTTGGGCTGGAAGCTGCACTTTGTGTGATCTTTTTCATTTATTTGCGGTGCTACTGTTTTATTTCTCACACCAACGACTCCCTTTTTGTCCTTTACTAGAAAATCACCTTCAATTTGCCCTAGCTTGGTGCATCCATGCTGTAAAGATTAACCATTCTTTATACTGGGGAAAACAAAAATTATTGAAGATGATTACTTCCAAATTGTTCTATTATTGTATTAATGTTGTAGTTATGAGGCATATTCATATTTTTATTAATGGGTTTTGTGAGATGTTTGTTTAAAAGAAAAAAATATTTGTTCTCACATTATAGCATAAAGTTAAACCTAAGTCATGTTTTATCCAAAATTCCAATATTCATTCCAGAGTAAGTGCCTTTGACACTAGTATGGATACAATTCCAAGCCATTTAGGAGGTTGTAAATTGTATATTTTGTTTTAGGTGAACAGTTATTAAATTGTATTTTTTTATTAACAAGAATGATTGAGTAGAGATGAGGAATCATTTATAAGTTTTATCCCATGAGACATGCTGATTTTTTATTTTATTTTATTTATTATTATTTTTTTTTAATCTTTACCAGAGCCCTAAATAGCCATAGGCTATTATTGCTTAGCTCTTTAAACCACAGTTTGTTTATCAAAAAGATGAAACCACTTTTATATTCTTTACTTCTTTATAACTGTGGCAAAGATAATGAATGTCCAAGTCTGAAACTGCAATTCTTTGAATAATTTCCCCCCCAATTCTGAACTCTATAGTCCCAAGCTCTGGGGTCTTAGTGATATCTTTGAGCATATTACACTCTCATTAGCATATGTATATACATACATATATATATATATATACACATGTATATACATACATATATATATACACATGTATATACATACATATATATATATATACACATGTATATACATACATATATATATATACACATGTATATACATACATATATATATATATATATATATATATATATATATATATATATATATATATATACACACACACACACATGTATATACATACATATATATATATATATATATATATATATATATATATATATATATATATATATACACACACATGTATATGGGCCTTGTGGTATGCATCATACATGCATGTTTACACGAGTTTGTGGGTAGGGATGTGCATGTCTGCTTGTTTATATGTGTGGGTGTGAGTATGGGTGTGCATGCTTACCTGTGGATCTGTGTGAGTGTGGGTGTGCGTTTGTGTGTGTGTGTGTGTGTCTGTGTGTGTCTGTCTGTCTGTCTGTCTGTCTGTCTGTCTGTCTGTCTGTCTGTCTGTCTGTCTGTCTGTCTGTCTGTCTGTCTGTCTGTGTGGGTATAAGTTTGTGGATGGGTGGATGTAAACATGCTAGTATGTATCTGTAATTGTGGTTATGAGTTTGTGGGACTGTGTAGGTATGGGTGTGAATGTTAGTAAATGTTACACCCTGATTGTATATGCAATATTCACTAATCAGTTAATGTGAAAATTGTGCCTAAGATGGATAAAACCTGAATCAACTAAGTTGCAGAAAATTCAAGACTTTCTCTTTGACATACAATTTCACCTAATGGGTTTCTCTTGAGTTGTCATTATCGTGAAAGCTAAAGGAGCTTGCTTTACTGAGTCGATGTGTCTGCACTTTTCACACATAATGAAATGCAGGTCTTCCCTTCCACACATATTGAAAAGTATTTTTTATCAGTTTCATGTGATGTTTCTATTAACTTATTGTGAGTGAACTGAAACAATATCTCTCTCTCTCTCTCTCTCTCTCTCTCTCTCTCTCTATATATATATATATATATATATATATATATATATATATATATAGATATATATATATTTATTTATTTATTTATTTTACTTTTTTTTATATATATGATCTTTCATGAAATACTTGTATGATTTGGATTACATTTTTAAAAATTGTTATATGCAGTCTATAGGTTTGTTTATACATTAATATTCTACATATTTACACGACATAGGGACTCCTATATTTTCTTTTTCCTTATTTGCAGTCTATTGTTAGCCAAAATAAATGGATATTTTACCATTTCTTTCTCTCTCCCCTTTTTCATTTAAGATCATGGGTGTGGGTGTTACAAGTCTTTCCTACACTTTCTCAGTAGATCTCTTACAACAATGCCTTCAACTTTTACAGGTGAAACCCACCTCACTCTATTAGGAACATGATTCGCAGTGCAAGTGTCCGCTTGTTTCGCTCGGCTTGGGTAAGTGTCCCAAGCCGTTGCGTTTCTTCATCAAGCCCAGATGTTGTCGTAGAAAAGTTAACAGGCGATCATGAAGGAGTTACAGTATTCGGGTTCAACCGGCCAGCTGCCAAGAATGCAATTAGTAAGAATTTGCTAAAGGAGTTCATGGAGGCAATTGAGGATGTTCGTCACAATCGCGATGTAAGAGTGGTTGTGCTACGGTCTCTGGTGCCAGGCATATTCTGTGCTGGTGCTGACTTGAAGGAGAGGGCCAAGATGAAGCCAGAAGAGGTTGGTCCCTTTGTTGCCAAGGCCCGTAGCTGCATCTCAGATATTGAGAACCTACCCATGCCTGTGATTGTTGCTCTTGATGGTGCTGCACTCGGAGGAGGACTTGAAATGGCACTTGCCTGTGACCTTCGCGTTGCTGCAGATACAGCAAAAATGGGCTTAGTGGAAACAAAACTAGCTATCATACCCGGTGCAGGAGGAACCCAGCGACTTCCTCGCATTGTTGGCACTGCCAAGGCAAAGGAACTGATTTTTACAGCTGCAATACTCAATGGCAAACAAGCTGCTGAAATCGGCCTTGTGAATCATGTCACCCCCCAGAATGACACAGGAGATGCTGCATACCACAAGGCCCTAGATCTGGCACAAAAAATCCTCCCCAATGGCCCTATTGGTGTCAAGATGGCCAAGACTGCCATCTCACGAGGGATGGAGGTTGACCTTGGCACTGGCTTGTCCATTGAGGAGGCTTGTTATGCCCAAGTCATCCCAACAAAAGACAGAATTGAGGGTCTTATGGCCTTCAGAGAGAAAAGGAAACCAGACTACAAGGGAGAGTAAGGAGGACATTGAGGGCAATGCAATAGTTCTGTAATACTAATTCCTCTCAAAAGGGCATGTACTATTGAGTGAGACTGTAGTTCAAATATATATACTTTTTTCTATTTAAATCTTGTCAATAAAATTTCTTAAATGTGGTTAGAAATGTTTGTTTTGGGTATTTACCTAATAAAGCAAATATGGTTGTCTGAGATTTTGAGAACATGGGTGTCATTATTATGCTTTTTCTAACTGTCAATAATATTGATTGTAGAACTAGTGTTTATTTTTGTACGTAGGGGTGTGTCACTGTGAATATATTGCATATTAATCACAGTATTGTAAGTTTAAAGACCATTTTTTATATGTAAATATCACACAATTTGTTTTGAATAGATGTTGAGAATAAATAATTGTTTCTGGTCTTTTTTGTTTTATTTTCATCAGTTGATACCACTGTGATGTTATAGAAATTGGAAACTTTTTAGATTTGTTCAAGATTTTGATTACAGAATTTGATAAGAGTACCAAATGAGTTTTTTTTTAAATAGTCCCATTATTGTTGCCATGTTTTCTTTTGTGTTTCTCTCAACATTCCCATTTTAATCCCTTTTATAGCTGATTAGATATCGAGTTGTCATGCATCTGCATTTAATGCATTTTTTTCTTTCCTCACCTCCATTTTTTCCTCTTTTTCTACTTTCCCTGATAACGTAACTTGATAAGGCTGCTCTACATGCGCAGAAGACATTGAGACTAAAAGATGTTTTGCCTCACATCTACTATGACATTATGAAGGTTAGCTACTGTTGCAAATCATTAAGCCAAAGTCCCTGTTTAGAATCAAGTTTTGTGCCTTCCTCTGTAGCACTGTCTCTGAATTATTTAGATATTTAGTATGTTCCTAAATAATAATGATGGGAAATACAAGTGGCTGTTAGTATATGTTTTCAAGCAAATGAAAAAGAAAGTAAGATGAAAAAATACAAAGGAAGAATCGGGTAATAATGACCAGCTATACCAGGGGTTCCCAACCTGGGGACTATGGATCAATATGAATATTTTGATGTCGAATTAAGTAATCCGCTACAGTACCTACATATAATTATCTATCACATATCCATACATTAAAATCTTAATAAATGTTCTTGCCCTAGTTACTGACACCATAAAGCTATGCACAAGTAGTAATAACTGAATCTGAAAAGGTGACAGTCACAGAACGGGGCCATGGAGGTGATTATATAGTGGTTGGGGCCACAGAACGAAAATGGTTGGAAACCACTGAGCTATACGATGATAACCGTTAACCAGAAAGAAGGCATTTGAGTTGTTTATGTCATGGAGTGAGTGGCCGGCCAAAAAATAATAGAAAATGGATCTCTATGACTGGATGCATAAGAAATGAATATATTTTTATGTATAAATATGCAGTACATACATAAGAGATATAGGGTGCGTGTGCGTGTGCGTGTGTGAGAGTTAAAGCAACAAGCAGATGCACAGATACAAACACACCCTCATGTTTTTCATGCTACAGTATTAGGAACCTGGCAGTAAGCGGTGAATTCATGTTGAATGTATGAGGCAGTATGTATAAACACATGTTTGCAGAGAATGAACTTTTCATTTATATACGTGTATGTAGACATGTGGATTTTTCCTTGATAATACCCCTTCGTCTTTTTTAAAATTCTATCTGTGTCCTTTCTAGATAGAGCTACGAAGTTATCGCTTTATTCACTCCCCATGAAGCGACACGTACCATTGGCAACATGGCCCATATTACCCAGAGATATGGCAATATCCAGACTTAATAGTGCAATACATTATGTAAATGTGCTATGTTCCGCGGACAATGAAGTCGGTTTTATTCAGACAAATGGCGTTTACAAGCTAAGGGTCTTTAATTTTCTTTTCATATTCTAATAATAGTGTTAATTTTCCGTTAGCCTGTTTCCTCAAAGTTTGTAACTGGTCCGTGCCATACTAAATTGGACTCCTTTTCTTTACGTAATTTCAGTCCTTAAATTGCTGTTTGCATCTTCCATTCTCCTTAATATCTTCGTATCTCTTTTATTCTTTAGTTTAACCGTCGAACATCTGTTAAGCGCCAGTGCCATATTTTATTGCCTTGAAATAGATTGCTACATTTCCGATATATATTTGCTCACACATTCTGTTTAAATTTTATTTGTTTATTCATTTATGAGTGAGAGGCTCCCAATTGCTATTTTCCGGTCTTATTTCTTTCTTTATTAAGTTATTTGTTACTAGTTGCTCGTAAGATTTATCGGGGAGGAAAGGAAATTCTGCTACGTTTGTATTCACCTATTACCACTTTGCGCTGATTGCATTACCTTATAACAGCGGTTTGCCAACCTTTTCTAGTTCTCTTCCCCCCCCCCCTCCCCCCTCAATGAATGACATCTCATAATAAATATGCACTTACATATGATGGTTGCGCTTATTTCTCTGAACAGTTTCTGAAAATCCACCAGGATTCTTAGTTCTCAGATATAATTTCCCTCTTTATCGACCCCCCCCACCCCCCCAGTAGCCCTTTGTGGTTCCCAGTAGGTCCACGCTCCACAGGTTAGAAACCATAGCCAAGTGTGTGTATGTGGGTGTGTGTGTATATATTATATATATTTATGTATGTAGGTATATATGTTTGTAGTTATGTATATTATATATGTAGGCATGTATATTATATATGTATGTGTATGTATATATTATATATGTATGTGTATGTATATATTATATATGTATGTGTATGTATATATTATATATGTATGTATACGTATATATATATATATATATATATATATATATATATATATGTGTGTGTGTGTGTGTGTGTGTGTGTGTGTGTTTGTGTGTGTGTGTGTTTGTGTGTACGTGTATGTGTGTGTTTGTGTGTACGTGTGTGTGTGTGTGTGTGTACGTGTGTACTTGCGTATATATATGTATATATATGTATGTTCATATATATATATATATATATTCCTATCTCCTCTTTTTTTCTCAGAGCAGAATTTCATGCTTTGGTTTGTATTCAAGTGATCATAATTTTAAACTTTAGAATAACAATGCAATATTAACACTGGTTCGAAACTCATGGCCGCCTTCAAATTAAAAACTACTCAATTCAAAGTCGTTTTTGTTATGGATGTGTATATTTGTCCCAACCATTCCAGAGGTCATTTTGCTCCCACAGACATGTGCTGCGTTTCTCCCACAGCCATGTGTTGTGTTTCTCACAATTAAAGGTAATTTTCCATTTCTCTTCCACTAGGATTTCCTCAGGAACCAGTACAAACATCCGTATGAATAAAAACTCAGTCTTTTGTTTATCAAAGCTGTAGAGAGTGAAAGTATCAACAGTACACGGGACTGCCTCTCCCGCACTGCGTATTATTTGGCCTCCAAAGCAGCTCGTTGCTCCAGTCTAGACGTGGCTCTCTGGCGCCCAATGCCAGCCCGCAAAGCCAAGAGAGAGAGAGAAGTCTTTAATACAACTTTATGCGATGATCAGAATATTAAGCAAACCAGAGTCCGTTTTTTCTCATGCGAGGCATTCCCGTGTGTTGTAATTCCGAACCAAATGAAAAGTCACACAGTACAGACTCTACTTGAGATTGTATTGCAATTTGTCAAGCCGTGCTTCTGCTTCATATTCCGAGATGAAGGCTGTATCGAATACGTTTAGTGGATGCCCCGTTGTTGAACGGATATAAAAACCTGGGATACAGTAATGCCCAAGCTTCTCGCATTTAAATCCGCCAAGCTGGTAAAAATCGCCTGCGTGACCTTATTTTATCTAAATCTATAGTCACGTAAATCTGCTCTGTAAAATATGTATATTTTATCAAATAGAATAGGCGATAACTCTGTGAAAACGCGCATTCAGTCTGAGATGTAATATTTCTCTCTATCCTGGGGACTGGGCGAGGCCGGTTAGGTTTGTTTGGGTGTTCAACTCGGACTGCCGTGGTTTAATTCTTTGTAGGGTTTCGGGTTTTATAAATTCCCCATTACAAGAAGGCCGTTTTGGATCTTCAATTTTCATTCATGTTGAATAGTTGATTGTAGATATACAGATAGATGGATACTCTTTGATTTCTCCAATTCCACCGTGCACACAACTCCTAATTATGGTTCCAATTAATCGATTTGCATCCGCCGTTCCACCGTTCCACGACAGAGATAATCATGAATATGTTACGGGGTAGAAGTCGCCATGACTGCGTAGCTACTGAGAATAGGTACAGGAAATCAGTAATCTCACGCACATACACACACGCGTGCGCGCCCATACACATATAGAGGTGAGTATGTGATAGAGAGAGTTGGTTTAAGTAAGTGTAATCGTGTGTGTATGTATAGGTTGATATGAGTGAGTGTAACTGTAGACTTGTTACTGCATGTGTACGCCTACATACACTCACGGTACGCAAGCACCCACAAGCCAAAGGTTCCATTCATATCTAATCGCACAGCGCTACCCCTTCTTCCTCAGGGCAGGTCCACAGGAGGGAGTATCTTTGAGATAATGCGGCTAACAATGCAGCGCCATCATCTAATAAAGACCCATTGGATAACGACTCTGGCCAGCGCACCTCGCTCGGCGTCGGGCTGGAGCGCGCATTAGCATATGTGTGGGGTAGGGACATGCTCTGCCAGTCTCTCTCTCACGCTTTTCTCTCCGCTTCCTCTCTATTTTTCTTTTTTCGCTTTCTCTCTCTTTCCTTCTCTCCTCTCCTCTTCTATCCTCTCTCTCTTCCCTTGTACTCTTTCTCTCTCTCTCTCTCTTCCCTTGTACTCTCTCTCTCTCTCTCTCTCTCTTCATCTTCGCCTTTTCCTCCTTCTGTGACCCTCTCTCTCTCTCTCTATTTGTTTTTCTTTTTTCTTTATTTTCATGTTTTGTCCCTGTCTCCCTTTCTCACACTCCTCTTCCTCGTTATGGTAAATTCTCAGATGTTTGTTTTACAAAGTGACACCTGTTTTACAGTCTTCGTTGCGTGACAGGGAATATAAACATTCATTATGACAAAAATGTATGTTTGTAGACTCGATATACTTATAAGTATTTTCTGTGATTTTCTCTACAAACTAAATCATATTAATTGCTTCATGTACACCAATGCGTCAGAACGCAATATTTGCCGGCATTAAGAAAACCGGATAAACAGTATTCAAGCCTCGAATATCGCAATTATTCTTTGCAGAAGAGTGATGATGCTTAATCACATGATGTTGTCTTGCGAAATTATTTAAGGGATCGAATTATTCACACATTAAAGGACACTGAAGCTGGCATGACCTTTGAGAAAAGAGAAGGCTAGAAGGGTATTTATAGAAGTTATACAAATTATAGTGTGTTCTTCATAAAGTGGATACGTCGAGGTCAGTGAAATGATACAAATTATTTCGGATGATAGCTTTTGCTATATCTCTCTGTGAATGTTTGTTTATCAGTCCGTCCCCCTCTCCCAATCCCTTGCTTGTTGTTTCCGTGTGTGTGTGTGGGGGGTGGGGGGGTGTTAGGAGGCAGGGGACTGAGTCTCAATATAGGGGATCCCCCTACCTTGGTCCTCAGCCCGCGCCACAAATAATTTTGCATGGTCTTTTTTCTCCACCTTTCCTTTTCCTTGTTCTGTCCACTTATCCTAATCATTAAATTCCTTTTTACCGTTTTCACCATAATGCTTTTATCACAATGCTCTTTTACTCCCTTAATCCCTTCCCCTTCTATCAACATTTACCTTGTACTATACCCCATCAGCTTCCCGCTCTACCCTTTTCCCTAAACATACAACCCTCTAGTACTGTTCAACCTATAATTTACCCTAACCATTAACTCGTTCCTAACCCTTTTCGCTATTCTAATTTACCATATGACCTTTGATGTCATATGGCACTTCCTTACCTGGGGGCTTTGCCCTCAAGCGTCACGCTATTTTGAATACGCCGCCAATGACCTTAGATGTTGACGCGGCATAAATTTTGAATAACAATCCCCGTCGCCAATCCCCGTATCTACCAATGTATTTATCACCTTCTCTCTTCCTGTCCCTCAACTTCTCACTGCCCGTCATCCACTCTCTCCCTCACCCTTTCGCTCCCCCTGTCCTACACTCTCTCATTCACCCTTTCACTCCGACTCTCATCCTCACCCTCTCACTCCCACTCTCTCCCACACCCTCTCACTCCCACTCTCTCCCACACCCTCTCACTCCCACTCTCTCCCACACCCTCTCACTCCCACTCTCTCCCACACCCTCTCACTCCCACTCTCTCCCACACCCTCTCACTCCCACTCTCTCCCTCACCCTCTCACTCCCACTCTCTCCCACACCCTCTCACTCCCACTCGCTCCCACACCCTCTCACTCCCACTCTCTCCCTCACCCTCTCACTCCCACTCTCTCCCACACCCTCTCACTCCCACTCTCTCCCACACCCTCTCACTCCCACTCTCTCCCTCACCCTCTCACTCCCACTCTCTCCCACGCCCTCTCACTCCCACTCTCTTCCTCACCCTCTCACTCCCATTATCTCCTTACCTCTGTCTCCCATTCTCTCCCACACTATTGTCTTCCACTTTCCCCCTTACCCTCTTGCTCTCTCTCTCTGTGTCCCTCACTCTCTCCCTCGCCCTCTCACTTCCACTCTCTCCTTCGCCCTCTCACTCCCACACTCTCCCTCACCCTTTCACTCCCACACTCTCCCTCACCTTTTCACTCCCACTCTCTCCTTCACCTTCTCACTCCCAATCTCTCTCTCACCCTTTCACTCCCACGGTCTCCCTTATTTTCTCATTCCTTCTGTCTACCACGCTCTCCCTCATCCTCTCACTACTACTGCTTCCCACTTTTCCCACACCCTCTCATTCCCTCTGTCTCCCACTCTCCCTCACTCTTTCTCCCACTTTCTCCCTTGCCGCCTGTCTCCCACCCTCTCACTCCCACTCTCTCCCTCACCCTCTCACTCCCTGTCTCCCACTCTCTCTCTCACCCTCTCACTCCTTCTCTCTCCCTCACCATTTGTCTCCTACTCTCTCCCTCGCCCTTTCACTCCCTCTGCCTCCCACTCTCTCCCTCACCCTCTCACTCCCTCTGCGTCCCACTCTCTCCCTCACCCTCTGTCTCTTACTATCTCCCTCACCCTCTGTCTCTCACTCACTCCTTTCTCCCACTCTCTCTGTAATGATGGGGGATGTTATCCCACAAGTCTGCCACCAATGTAATGATGTGTGGTGAGTTTATCCCACTTGCTGCCACCAGATAATTATGTGGGGAGGACGTGTCCCCACTGTGATGGCACTGCCGCCTTGGTCTTGAGGTTTAGAGTTAAAGTTGTCGCAGGTTCTCTATTTATTAACAAAGGAGTATGGTACATAGAGTACAGTGAACAGGCCTGGCAGAGACTTCCAGGCAGGAGCGTCTTGCAATGCCAATCACCTTTGTGCTTGATGTTGGAAGTCTGCAGATGTATTGTGAGATGAAGTCTTGGAGTGACAGAAGTCGACGAAGGTGTCTTCACTTACAGGAATTGTCTTCGGAGGGTTTCGTGTGGTAGGTTATCTTTAAAGGGCTTCGTGTGATGCATTATCTTCGGAGGGATTGTGTGGTGTGTTATCCCAGTACATTGTCACCCATGTAATGATGGGGGGAGTTATCCCACTATTCTGCCACCTATGTAATGATGTTTATCCCATTTGCTGCCGCCAGTGTAATAATTTAGGGAGGATGTGCCCCCACTGTGATGGTACTGCTGCTTTGGTCTTGAGTTGTAAATCCAAAGTTGTCGCAGGTTCTATATTTATTAACACGGGAGTATGATACCAAGGGTACAGAGGACAGGCCTGGCAAAGACCTCCAGGCAGGAGCGTCTTGCCATGCCCGCGAGGGCGAGCAGTCTGTGTGAGCCTGAGGTGTTGACCGAGCCGAAGCTGAGGGCAGAGTGACATCGGCTCTTAAGGTTTTGAGGTCATCACAGGTCGTTTTTGTATGATACAGTTAGAAGAATGTCACTAAACATAAGGAAATGGAAAGCATTAAACTTTAGTCCGATATTCGAAGATGAGCCTCGCCCGCTTTAGTAGGAGTGTCAGTGCTTACTCTCTGTTTTATGGCAAGTCATAGATTCCTGCGCTCGTATGTTTGGACGGGGACACTGGATATGTCGGTACAATTAAATCATGAACATTTGATAAATACAGTATTGTCAGTAATAATGATTACAAACATAGTGATTCAGAATAAGGATTTTCTGACAAACTTTTTGAGTATAATCAAGATATAAGTTTACATGTAGTTATAAAGTGATCGGTGGTAAGAGTCGGAATTGCTTGCTCTGGGGGCACTTGTCAGTGTCGCCCCGTTCTGGGCGTAGGTCACGCTTGGCACAGGCGATAACCAGTAAAGTGCTGGGTACCGTGGGAAATCGAGGGTGAGTAGAGGGGGAGAGGTCATTAAACTCTCCCTTACCCTTTCACTCCCTCTGTCTCCCACTCTCTCCCTCACCCTCTCACTCCCTCTGTCTCCCACTCTCTCCCTCACCCTCTCACTCCCTCTGTCTCCCACTCTCTCCCTCACCCTCACTCCCTCTGTCTCCCTCACCCTCTCACTCCCTCTGTCTCCCTCACCCTCTCACTCCCTCTGTCTCCCTCACCCTCTGTCTCCCTCACCCTCTCACTCTCTCTGTCTCCCTCACCCTCTCACTCTCTCTGTCTCCCTCACCCTCTCACTCCCTCTGTCTCCCTCACCCTCTCACTCCCTCTGTCTCCCTCACCCTCTCACTCCCTCTTTCTCCTACTTTCTTCCTCGCCCTCTCACTCCCTCTGTCTCCCATTCATTCCCTCACCCTCTCACTCCTTCTGCCTCCCACTCTCTCTCTCCCTCTGCCTCCCATTATCTCCCTCCCTCACCCTCTCACTCCCTCTGCCTCCCACTCTCTCCCTCACCCTCTCACTCCGTCTCCCACCCTCTCCCACTCTCTCACCCCCTCACTTCCTCTGTCACCCACACTCTTCCTCTTATCCTTCCTTCACCTCTGTCTCAAGCCCCCTCTCCCTCTACCCCTCCGTCACCTCCACCCCTCTCTCTCACCTTCAGGAGCCGTTACGTATCGTGGCAATATATGAGCATAAGAGGGATAATCAACCCCCCTTACACCAGAATCCGCAGGGAAAAAAGAGGGTGACATAAAGAGAGGGTCAGCGGGTACACCCGTTTTAGTAAAGGGAATATCCTCTCTCTCTCTCGCTTACTTCTCAGTACCTCACAACGGGGTTTTATTTTGACTCGTATATTCTGATTTTTTTTTATATACTTCATAAGTCATCAGTTATGAAATGAGGATTGTTTGGTTTCTACGCCAATAACGTTATATTTTGGAAGTGAAAATTGTACGTCGGGTTTATTATGGGATAGAGTTATTATTTTTTTGGATGTACTGGGAATTTTGTGACTGTCATTATTATTGTTTTTAGCGTAATTTCTTAATATTAACAGTTTTGTTATTTTACTGATACTATCATAATTTCTGCTATTCTAATCATTATCACTATTTTTAATTAGTCCTCCCTATCTCTCACTGCAGGATACGACACGACCGTATTCATCCGCGACCCCGCTAAACTGCCGGAACCCTTGGCTTCTCAAGTGACCGTGAAGGTCGGTGACATCTTAGATGAATATCAGGTTGACGATGCTGTGCAAGGGCAGGACGCCGTTGTCATTGTCATCGGCACGCGGAATGACCTAAGTGAGGTTTGATTTCATTATCCCTTCCCCTCCCCACCTTTCCTCTTCTCTTCTCTCCTTTCCATCTCTTGCCTTCCCTTTCCCTCCCTCTCCTCCCCTTCTTTATTTTTCTTTCCTTCCCCTTCACCCTCCTTTCTTTCCTTTTCCTTTTCTTCTCACCCCTTCCCTTCCCTTTCCATCTCTTTCCTTTTTTCTTTCCTTCTCATTCCTTCCCCTTTTTCCTTTCCTTCCCATCCCTTCCTTTTTTTCTTTTTCTCTGCTTTCCTTCCTATTCCTCCCCCTTCTTTTTCATTCATTCCTATTCCTCCTCTCTCCTCTCCCCTTTTCTCCTTTCTCCTCTCCTCTCATCTCATCTCATCTTCCATCAGAAGAGACGCTGCGAAACTGCTCGTGCCCGATTACGCATTGGACACCCTCGCCTCACCCATTCCTATCTCATGTCACGATCTTATCCAACTCTGTGCTCTTCATGCAGTGTTCCTCTTTCAGTTCCACACATTTTACTATCCAGTCCCCGCTTTACAGGGGACTGTACTTCTGCTTTTACTCATTTGTTCCCACTTCCTCGACCCCCAACCGGTTGGACATCCTCTCGGAATCTCTCTATCTTTTCCTCTTACAACTTGTTCTTCTTCCCGACACATATCCTCCACGTGATCTAATTGCCCTTCTCCCTCAATTCCTTTCCCCTTTTAACAACTCTTACCTTATACTATTACACCCCATCTGCTCCCCCTCTCTATCGCTTTTCACTGCCATACTACCCTTAAGAGTGCTGTTCAACCTCTAACTTCTGGCACACCCTAATCTTTAACTTATTTCTGTCCTTTTCACCACTATACTTTATCATTTTGTCATACGATCTTGATGTCTAGCACATTTATTTGTTTTAACCAGTCACTGCACTCTACTTCCCTCTCCTCTTTTCCTTTCTCTTTACATCCCTCCTTACCAATTTTAGTATCTTCAATAAAGATACTTCTACATGACGCATGAAAATACACCGAGTTGTTTACTTTTGATATATATATTTCAAGAAGTTTATTTAACTGGAGGAAAGGATTTTGAAGACATAACTTAAAAAACTCCCACATCCATTCTATTTACCACTCTCGTTATAGGTCCTACAACGATGATGTCAGAGGGAACGAAGAATGTTCTCAGCGCTATGGAGAAGTACAACGTTAATCGTGTGTCTGCGTGTCTCTCGTGTAAATGCCCCTTTTCTGTCGTCTCTCCATATTTTTTTGTATATTTTAAAAATAATGTATATGTCCTAAAGAAAGCTGTTGTGGCTAATCGTGTGCGCAATTATGTGGCCTGATGAATTATGTGTATTCATGCGTCTTATTAAACTACAATCGTGTTTTTTCAGCCTTCAACTTCTGGGAGCGTGAAAAGGTTCCTGAGCGATTCCTCAATATACTGGACGACCATTCACGCATGCTTGAAGCTCTAAAGGCGAGCAGCCGGGAATGGGTAGCAGTTCTTCCACCACATATTACAGGTTGGTGTTCATTAAAGAGGGTAGATCTTTTTATATTTTTATCTCCTCAAAGTCGTTTTTTACTTTAGCTTCAAAGATTTTTCATGGTAGGTGAATCATGTCAACCGATCAGAAATAAAGGTAAGTCCGACGAGCGAAGCTGAGCCTCGCCCGGGCTATGCCCATGAGGGGAGCCTGGCCTATGTCGACTCGCTAACGTGTGTCAGCTAGTGCTGACTCGGCTGAGTTTAGTCCATACCCGCCATGGTGCCCAGCCACAGCAGTAACCTCCAGGCGACAATAGCAACTTCTCGCGCCTGGGCGGGAAGCGAACCGCCGACCCCTCGGATGAGAGACCGACACGTTACCACTGTACTAGCCCGGAGGCTGTTAACCGATCGGAAGGCGTGGGAAATATCCTAGTGTTTATGCCATCCTTAAGGCAACTATTATCGTATTTGGGGGTTAGTGTTCAAAAAGCCGTAATTTCAAAGACCACCAATATTAGCCCAATATTAAAAATAAACATCAGTAAAGAAATATCATAATATAATTATTATTATTTTAATTGAACAGGTGAACCGGCGAAGGGAGACTACATCACAGCGCAAGGGAAGGGGCCAGGTCGTACCATTTCGAAGCACGACCTGGGACACTTCATGGTCACCTGTTTGACTGATGATGACAACCTTCATAAAATGATTGGCCTCTGTGACAAGCCACAGGCTTAGTTCCAGCACCAGGAGTCTTTTGTTCAGAAATGAAACATCTTTAATCCATATTAATGGAGAATGTAGAAACTGTAGAAACGGGAGTAGTGTTAGCCCCCCGGGAGAAAAAAAAAAACTAAGAAAAAGAATCTTGGTAAGCAATACTCACGCAAAAGGTGACAAGTCAATGCTAAATTCTTGGCATCAGACTATTATTATTATTATGATTTTTTGCAGTCTAAAAATTACCATTTACAAGCAATCAGGAAGAATGCATCCATGAGGATATGCAGTTTGCTATACTAAATATGCTTTAGATCTGTGACATTAGACTGAAGTAAAATTCCTCTAGTGTAGTTAAGGTAAGCAGGGCAATCATTTCAATCAAAGCATGGATTTAAATTCTTATTTTGCTTTACAGGCTTGATTTTGAAGAAATATGTAGTATTTATAGATATCTTTGAAATTTGTTTCATGTAAAAATGTCACAACTTTAACAAAGTGTACCAAGAATTTCTTTACTGATTTCTTTTTTGGTATTTTTGAAGTTAATTGAAGAAATGTGCATTTCTACAGTAGTGATATTAAAGTACCATGTATTAAACACTGAGAAATATTTTGGTGCAAGATTTGTTAAATAAAATATAGATTTTATGTAGCTTTGACTCCATTTAATGACATAGAATAAAATATATATTTTTTTAATTACTGTTAGTATTTTTAGTTTGATAGATAATTATTTCATATATATATATATATTTTGTTTTTTAATTACTGTTAATATTTTGCTTGATTGATAATTTTTTTTTTAATTACTGTTAGTATTTTATTCATTAGCTATGCAAAAATACAGAGTTAATTAGAAATTTCTTACATTTTGAATTCCAAAGAAACATTGTAGTAAAAGTTCTTGAACTGTTGACATCTATGTATTAAATGGATATAAAAAAGTTTACACAAGTTACAATGCCTGTACATTACTCTGCAAGAAATTCATACTACTACTTTATGCAGCATTCTTTTTCCTGGCCTACATGAAGCACTTTGCCATTTGAAATGTTTTGTTGTTGGGTATTTCAATCAACAGGTAATATATCTTATACTAGGATGCACAGACTAAGATTCTCAACTATGTATTTTTTCATTATAAAGGATGTAGAATGGTTAAAAATATTCATTTAGTATATATATTTTTTTTATTTTTACCTATGTGACACAACAGAACCCACTGGAAAAGAGGGCATAATCATCCAATTGTTCTACATGAAACGAGCAAGATGCACACTGCACTGAATAATTCTTGAACAGTATTTTTTTTATACAGAATAGCTTTTACTTTCGGAGAAGGATACCTAATAACCAGAAACAAATCTATCACCACTGAGGAACAACTATAAGCTACAAGATAATTTTGGCTAAGCTGGCAGAACCAAAGTTCACCTCTAAAAATTCAAAAAATGCTCTTTTGTTTACATGTACCATTGTTTTAGAAGCTATACCTAGTACTCTGTATTGTTTTTTCAACTTAAGCAATAATCCTTCTCCATTTTGATTATTTGTTATTACACTTCTTTACTCAAAAAACAAAGTAACAGATACTTTCCTCTCTCTTGACTTTAAATCAAAGCTTGAATTACAAATTGATTATATGACAACTTTTCACCTAAGATTTTACAAAAACTTCTGTATTATCAAATTATGATTTCTTCCTTATCTTTCTCTCTTCCTTCCTTTCTTCCTTTTAAAAGATCTATTTTATACTGTACTCGAAATATTTTAAGTTTAAAACAACTAGCACGAAATATGCTACCCCGCACTGCTTTCTGGGGCATGAGGACCAAGTAGCAATTGCGATGACTAGTTCTCATTAATATTTAGGGAGGGAAAGGTAATGGGGGAAAAAGGGGGGGAGGAGGGGTAGGGAAAGGAGGGTTGGGAACTTTTAACGATTCTTAATCCTAATGTCAGACTTCCAATGGACGTGTTGGTGGATCATGATGCTAAGCCCTTGAGATGTGAGACAACCGATAGCTTAAAAGGACAAGGTTTCTCCCTATCAAAGGAAGTACCAGGCCACCTTAATCTGCCGGCAGAATTCATATTTATTCTTTTCACTCTACACAATAAAGGGGATAGCATTAATGTCTGCCAGCACACATGTATAAATCTACTGGACTTGGAGTAAATGAATTTTCAAATATATATATATATTTTATATATATGTTCTGCCTTACTTGACACATTTAAGGATATTAACTAATGCCTGTAACCATTTCGTGCAGAATATGAAAATAAAAATCATAAAAATTATAATGAAGATAATAAATATACAAAGGATGATATTAAACATCAACCACATACTATTCCAACATACACTTTTTTATGAGTTTGATGACTACAAACCAAGCAATTAGACAAATATATCAAAATAATATATTTAAAGCAAATGCCCTTAAGCCATTAAAAGTTGGTCAGGTTGAAATTAAAATTATGGAACCAACTCGTATAAAAGGAACACATTTATATAAGAAAGTACAGAATGCATTAATCATTACAATTTGCAAATCATCCGAAAATATCATTCTTTTAATACAATAGTTGAAACATTGTATACTACTTCCACCCTGGAAATATTTCTCAAAATTTATTAGACAAAACTAAACATCTATTCAAGCACCTTTGTAAAAGAATCTTATTTTGTCTCTTTATCCATTTCCATTTTGGATTCTTCTCCATCCTCCTTCTTATCCTTCTTCCCATCTCCACCTGTAAAAAAAAGTAAATGTAAATTTCATTATCCAATCATTCCAAATTCAAATAACTAAGTGTAAAGATATTCTTATCATGAGGCAATCGTAAAATGTATTTGGTCCTGCTCAAGATCATAAAAATGCAATGCACTACCTGGTGAATACTGAACTCTGTTAACTGTGAACAGCGTATAGACAACCGAAGATTCAGCTTTTCTTCCCCTCCCATTTGCATACTTGTTCACATTCTCGCCCTTTATATCTCTTGCCCACTTTAGGGAACTGTCCATAAATGGGGGGGGGGGGGGGAGAAGAGAGAGAGAGAGAGAGAGAGGGGGGGGGGGGGAGACAGTCCCCCGTAACATCTATGATCCAGATGATATGACCATCATGTTATGAAAAAATATGCCTTGAGGGGCATGTGAATTGAACATGCCATTGTGAGCAATAAAAGGCCAGATGCTCAAAACAGTTTACAACGTTGTATCTCAGATCGGAGCCTGTTACAATGTTGTAAGGCCTCTGAATGCAATACTCCAAACAAATTTAGCCGCCATGTTAGAACGTCATACATTATAAACTGCCTTGTAAGTTAAAAACTGCTCTGGGGCTCTCATACGGGTTTGAAACCGAATAAAGTAGTTTATTTCACAATAAGTCAACAGAGACCTTTATGTGACTATAACATGTCTTTTCCTTATATAATACATGGGAATTTTAATTGTTTAGTTATCTCTCTCTTTTCATACTTTATCATTAATTTGAATCAAATACAGGTATAATGTAACCTGAGTTGACAAACATTTTTGTGGCTGCTTATCTTCATAACCAAGCATTGCAGCATAAAAGAAACTATTATAAGGAACCCTTAGATTCTCCCCATGAACGGATAAGCATTTATTGCTATATTACAGATTTCTTAATTTCTTTTACTATAACCTCTTATACTATAACTACAAAACTGAACAATCCTTTCAAGAATTATTCTTCCCATGGTCAGCAACTCTTCCATATGTTATATTTATATCAATTTACTTTCACGTAAAATTATAAATTTTTGCCTGATGATTTTACTCCCCCACTGATGCCCAAAATAATGTCCAAAATATTAAGTCAACACAATATTAAAATATAGGAAATACTTTTGGGATCAGTAATACCAAGAGTTTGCAATCATTTCTATGCTGGCATCTATAAGGGATGTATAAAAGAAAAGAAAAGAAAAGAAAAAAAGAGATTGCCAAGTCATTTTCTCTGCATATAGAGCACATTATATGGAAAGGAGAATTATTCTGGAAAATTAGTCCTAGTTCATATATTTTAATTCACTTGGTTGAATCTTTGGAAATATCATTCAGGGAGACAGTCACTGGACCTTCCATGGTGTTGG
>NC_061852.1:20831153-20838653 GCF_019202785.1 Penaeus chinensis | reverse complement strand
ATATGCAAGTTCACATTAAATAAATTAAATTGAAAACAGCAGCCAAGAAAATGGAAACTGAATCAAAATTATTGAAGAGAGGCCAATAAAGAACAACAGACAAGACAGCAAAATGAGGTAATGAAAGCAAAATGTGTTAGGCATTAAACCTTTATGGAAAATTCAAATGGAACTCAAATACAACTTCATAAAACTGTCGCTTTTGTAACATTAATTTCACAAAATAATTCCTATGCATCACAAAGCTGTAATAGGACTTATTTTACTGACAGAAAATTATATATACACACATGTCTGCATATATATATATATATATATATATATATATATATATATATATATATAGTATATCTAATTCTTAGAAAATAACAAACTTTCACAAAGAAGCCTATCAACAAAGGCCAAGGGATATCGGTTAATATTCCAAAAGAAACAAATCTTTATCCACTTGCAAAGGAAAGTTCCTATTTCAGGAATTTTCCCTCAAGATACAAAATATAAACAAAATACAACTTATTTTTCCAAAATGATTAAATATGAGAAATAAACAAAAGAAAAAAGAGGGAAGATAGGGTATGCATCAAAATTAATAGAATTTGATTTAAAGCCATCTAGTCATAAAAAAAGATGAACTTCTCTAAAACTATACACATACATACTATATATCTACACTCACACCTGGTATCTTTACTGAACTTCAAAAGCACTACCACTGGATCTGGAAAAACTTACCGCTAATTGTTTTGGGAGGTTATCGGCAACTCTGTCCAATAAAGTCCGTGTAGGCTTGTCTCCACAGAGCACTACCAGCTGCACACTTGTATCACCCCGGAGTAGCAGACCTTTAGCCAGAATACCTACTCTCATTACACCCTTCAGCATACGGGGTGGGCCATCCTCTTTCTTCTCCCTGTATTTGTTAGATCACTTGGTGAATTCTCTTGCAATACTATTAAGTATATCAGTGTTATTTTATACATGAAATATGTGGAGCAACAAATACTAAGAGAGTAAGTAAATATGGAAATAGGAACTGCCAGCTGTGTCAAGATATATCCTCAACAAGACTTACCCATCTTTCTTGTCTTCTCCTTCCTTAGCTTCTTCCTCCTTTTCCTTCTCTTTCTTTATCTTTGGCTTAACCTGCTGCTCTTTTGGCGCATCAACCTCTGCTAGGTAATCAGACACCATTTTCAAAGCCTTTTCTGTATTTGATACTATCTTCTGAATAGCTCCTAGTTCCTCTTCCTTGGGGTATATATCTGCATGCTTGGCCAACACATGCCTGTCATCACTTGAGTCAGGTCTACGCATTGGCTATAGGGGCAGAGGACAAATTATTCCTTAGATTAGAAAGGTTCCAAACTCTCACTTATAATCAATATTTGATTCAACTCTTACTCATTACAATCACAACAATCTAATGAGTGTCCTCACCATCATGGGAGGCATCCCAGGCATGAAGGGAGGTCTGGGCATGCCAGGGGGCATCATTGGTGGTGGGCCAGGGGGGCCACGGGGATACCTGCGGCACCAGTCCAGGTATTCACACTCCTCTTCATATCTCCTCCTCTCCTCCCAGTACCATCTCTCCTCTTCTTCCAGTAGTCTCTCTTCCTCACGCCGCCTCCACATCTCCTCGCGCAGCTGGTGTGAACCAGGCTATTTACAAGCAACGCTTACACTTAACTTAACAAAGCACAGTATCATGCTCACAAAGAGAATAGAGAAAAATAACAAAGAAAATAATAATAATAATAAAAATAAAAATAATAATAAAAAATAATAAAAAAAAAAAAAAAAAAAAAAAATAATAATAAAAAATGCAGGATGCCCAGTGAGAAATTTTTTGCTTCAGAGTTTAACAAAAGAGACAGCAATACTGCCAAAACAGGAACGTGAAACATGATACACTTCATGCAACATTGAGAATAGCCTTTTAACTTTTGAGAAAACTGTCTTCCTAAAGAATGAAACAAGAACAATTTTCCTACTCATGCTCCCCTAAAAAAAAAAAAAAAAAAAAAAAAAAAAAAGAGCATCCACATTACAAAATACAACTCAGCCAGCTACAAGATAACAGAAGCAATGATGAAAAATATTTACAACTTAAAATTTCAATAAAAATGACAAAAAATACTAATTACCTACAATAAAAATGCTTGTGCTCTCCTAGGATAACATCCCAAAACTACATCATAAAAATGTTTAAAATATAATATAAAAATATTTCATGCTATGTATTCACTAACTACAAAGGCAATGCAGGAACATTAGCAACTGTTCAATGACTTCAAAAGGCTTTTAGAGTTGAACAAATCAATACAAATCTTACTGATATATACTTGAATTACAAATTACTTTTATAATAGCCCATTCAAAAGATTTAGAGGATTCGAGAGAAAACTTCAGAAGTGCATTAACAGACAAGGAGAATTAATATCTGCAATCAAGTAGACAATAGGAAATTGACTCCTTAATTAAAACTATTCATTAAATGACCAAGAGAATTTGCTCACCTGCTGTCGCCGAAGTTTCTCCTCTTGTAGTTTGCGTTGACGTAATGATGGTTTTACCTCTACAACTAGCTCAGGATTAACCTTCTTCTTGTACTGCAATCTGTGTCGGCGACCTTTCATGTGCATCTCTTTGGCGTTAGGGTCATTAAATCGGCATTCACATAGCTTACAGTTAAAGCTGATCACTTTACCTGCAAACGACACATGCACTCTTAAAGTTTCTGGAAAGATGATTTGACACTAACTCTAAATAAACATCACTCATTTTTTTTATATTATTTTTGTATTGTCTTACCTTCCTCATTCTTTATTTCTTCAATATATTCCTGACCAACAGGTTCTACATCCTTCTCCTTCAGATCAAGTAAATCATCCTTGAGATCATCCTTCTTCCCATCTGCAGTTGTGAGAACACCAGTGGTAGATGCAGTGCCACCGCTAGTAGTTGTTTTAGCACCTACTGTTGAGCCAGCTGTGGTGGTTGAGGTTTTTGTGGTACCTCCAACCACAACTGGATCAGTTGAGGGAATTGGTTTTCCCAACTTCTGGTGCAATTTCACAACCTAGAATGCAAATCACAAACAAGTAATAATAATCCTACTTTCACAAACACTAACACTGTTGTGTAAATCCTGTCAATACAATCACTCTTGAAGTGTTCTCTTACCTTCTGATGCTTAGCACCACGAATATGAGCAGCATAGGCATCAGCCCCTGTGCAAGTGACATCACAAAGTTCGCAGCGGAGGGATGCCCCGTGGCGTGAGGGTGTTGGCCCTGCCTTGGCTGCCGCTTCCTTTTTCTTGTGCTTTTGACCTTCTAAGTGCTCCCTGTAGGTCTGAGGCCCAGCACAACTTATTTTACAAACATCACAGTAATGCAGTTGCTGAGGTTTTGGGGGTGCCTTGGGTTTCTGGGTCTTGCCCTGAACTGTACTGGCCTTCTTGAAAGTTTGCCAAGTGTTGGCAGCTGGCTTAACAGCAGCAGCTGCAGCAGCAGGCTGTGTAGTCTGCTGCATGTATAGTGTGGCAGCTGAAATAATGTTAAGGACATTAAATATTACAGTAAGTATACTATGTTTTCAAACCTAACAGTACAAGCATTGGAAGCATCAACTACTTATTTTACTTTCTCATGTCTGTGTATATCATGTGTCTATATATCAAAATGACAAAAACACTAGACAAGAGAAATAAATTATTATCAGTTCTTGAGAAAAGAATCTACTTTATGTATTTTATATGATAAAATTAACTACAGTGGTAACTTGTTATAAGTCTAAATTCTATGCTTTTGTCTCAGGTCACATAAAATTGCCTTGTGCAGTTATGGTACATGCTGAGAGTTATGAGAGCATTAGCTGGAAAGGGACTGTACTGTACTGCCAGAAGAAAAATGCACTTTAACTAGTCATATTAGCAAAGGCAATCATTCTCCACAGAAAAACTTGTATAAAAACAAATCCTTCTGACCAAACTGCAATCATTCTAAAATAAGCTTGAGCTATGCCTTTGTTATGTACTGTGTAGTATTACTATCTGTATCATATATCCTGGATCCTTATGAAGTGCAACTTCTCTCATGAAGAGAGGTGCACTATATATATATATATATATATATATATATATATATATATATATATATATATATTTATATATATATAAGGATTAATCCTTAGCAAAGATGCTACAGCATTCTACCTTAGCATATAAATTCAGCATTTTGAACACAATTTTAACTATCTCCTAATCATTTAGATTGCCAAAATATATTTGCCTTTCCTGGAAATACAATAGAACTAAGTAGTGACACAATGTGATGTTTGGGGAAATAGCATGAAAGATGTAAGCTTTCACAATGGGTATAGAAGGAGAGTTTAAAGGGCCATAGGGCACACAGCAATGGTTCTGCACACACACATCTTCATCTTAATATGGCCTTTATAAATAAAGATAATAGTACCATCTGCATGTAATTTGTTTATCTTATTATTATTTTTTTTTTTTTTTTTTTTTTAAATACTGGTAAGGAAAATGTATGAGTACATACCAAAGGAGAATCAAGGTTCCCATAAGATAGATACAGACAGATTAAACTTACAGCAGCAGAGAGCTCAAAGTAGAAGAGGATGTACAAAGGAGTGTGTTCTTGGTGGCAGAGGCTGTTGTGATAGAAGAGATTTCAAGGTGGCAAGGGGGGGGGGGGGGAGGAAAAAAAAAAAAAAAAAAAAAAAAAGCTATTGTTTGATGAAAGGCAGTGTGTAGTGCTTAAAAGGTTGAATGGGGTGGGGAAAGGTGAAAGAAAAAGAAATCAGAAAAGTTTGTTATCAAATGCAGAATGAGGTCTTAAAGCCTATGACTGTCACTATACTAAGGGTGGGGATGGTTAATTCTATGTCATGTATAAAAACAAACAAAAAACAAAAAACATTAAAAAAAAAAAAAAAAAAAAAAAAAAAAAAAAAAAAGTGCAAGGAAGCCTCGGAATTTAACAGATTTTGTGAATACATTGACTGGGGTATGAGCATTTCTACTCATAATGCCCTTTTCCACATTTGCTGCTCTGACCTACTATTTGTATTGATGGATGACTCACTTCTCCATTTCTTTTTATTCTATGATAAAAAAAAGGGGGGGAAGTAAAAAAAAAAAAAGAAAAAAAAAAAAAAAAAAAAAAAAAAGAAAAAATGATAAATGATACATAATGAAAGATTATATACTCTTCTTCCCTAGCATATATCACCAAAAGTACAAGTTCTCTCTTTTCTGATTTCGTATCTAACCCTCATAAACCTAAAGCATAACAACCACACGATACCCACTCATAAATAAATAGGATTGAAAATGCCTGATCAAAGTCCTCCTCAAGGTTCCAATGGGCATAAAACTAGCCACGGCAAGTTATTGTACAAACTTTCCAACCTTGAATGACACAAAATAAGAAAAATTATATTATGCAATGATCTCTGTGAACCTATCTTTACATCTAACGAGTAGTAGATACTAAATGAAAAATCTAGTACCTTCGTAAGACCCTCGGGTACGTAGGTCATGGCCATCCGGTACGTAGGTCATTGCGACGACGAAGCGAGGCCCAGGACATCTGCTGTTTACTATTTGAACCAAGGATCGAGGCGTCTTGTCAGAGGTGTAATAATTCCATCAAGTACACTAAAATCCATTGAGTAATTCTAATACATTTTTTTTTTTTTTTTTTTTTAAATAGGAGAGAGAATGAAAGGGAACTACATACACCCTGCTTTTTAATGAACCCTCTTTTTAAAAACAAGCTACAATAAAAAAAAAAAAAAAAAAAAAAAAAAAAAATATATATATATAATTTCTAGGGCAACAAACTGGAATACTTTTATTCTGTTTAATTCACGACGATTGACGAGACTCTCTCTGACTCACTCACTCACTCACTCTCTCTTTGGGCTTCAGATTTCAAAGTGATTCCACCACGCCTGACCTCAACTTAGGACTGATGATCAAGTTATCAACGACGCAACTTATACTACTACAACACTTTTGGGCACTTAAGTTCCCTATTGACATGCATTATACACTTTGCTTTTAGTCTTGAGAGAAAATAATAATAATAATAATAATGATAATAACAATAACAAAATAAATAAATTATAATAGTAATATCTTTCTGGAACTGAGCAAATAATTCCGAGGACTCCTGAAAATGTACTTCAGTGGTGTCTAAGAAGCTGGGAATAAGGTAAACGGACTCACGCCAGAGAACTGGGGGGAAGGGGGGGGGGGGGGGTTACACTGGTAATAAACTAAAAGAAATACAAAGCTTTGTTACAAAGAGAAAGATGGAGGAGTGAAATAGATATATATAAAGGGGGGGGAGGGGGGGGGGAGTGAGAGACATGTGGTGTGTCTAGAATTGCAAATTATGGGAGAGGAATAACAAATATAAGCTAAAAATACTAATGCAACTATCATGAATCCCACAAAGTCAAATGAAACAAAAATTAAATATGAAAATATACAATTAGAGAAAGATAGAATAACCGAAAATAATGTTCAAGTAAAGTGCACGCGCACAAAAATTCAACTAAAATAATCAAGAAAATTGTTATTTGCAAATAGAAAGGCAAAAGGGTTCTTGATGCAACACTACAAGGGTTAACATAAAACTGGAAAAATGTACTTTGAAAAAGTCAGGATTCCTTTAGAAGTGTCTCAGGTTAGAACAAAGGCAAGAAGAGTTAGTTCTCCAGTGATGGGATTTGGGAATGAACATAATTACAAAAAATAAAAAAGAATAAATACTTCCAAACATTTATGTAGTCTCAGTGAGGGATAGAAAAAAAAAAAAAAAAAAAAAAAAAAAAAAAAAAAAGTTATTAGCAAAAATAAACTTAAAAAGTGTCCATATAAAAGCATTCTATACAAATACAGTTGGTATGTGCAAGCACACATGTATGTGTTTGTGTGTCTGTGCCAGTACATGCATATATATTTTAATTATATAAATGTGTAAATATATATCAAAACGAGTATCATATCTTTATATTACCAAATATATAAACTAAAAGTAACAGCCAGCACAATGCTTTTCTTCTTCAAAATTAATACCAAGTAGGTCATATCCCAAAATACATTATAAAAGGTAATGTAAATTATGAGCAGTGGCACTCATATTTGAGGATTCCATTTCTTAAAAATTATCATTCATTGTTTTACGGTCTTTCTTGTCTTCTGACTTCAGCATATTAAATAGAACATTTCTCATACAAGGGTGTTTTGATGCATATTTAACCCATTAGTGCTGGGTAACTCCACTATCCATTGTAGTTTTTTTTTGTTTACACATCAATAGTTCCACAAGTTTTTAGGCACCAAGCAGTTAACTAATAGGCCTACCTGACCAACTCATACCCCCACATTCCTTGATTTTTTTTTCTAATGCCATAATTAGCATAACTACAATTATTATTAATGTTGAGTTTACCGTCATA
>NC_061852.1:20818653-20823653 GCF_019202785.1 Penaeus chinensis | reverse complement strand
TGTTTGCATTACCATTATCAATCTATGTTGAAATAAATGTGATTCTGATTAAGTCAGCCAGTTTCAACAATCTATAATCTTGTTTACCATAATATTGGAATTACAATTCAGTTTTAAGAAAGTCGGTCCAAGCAATGTAAATATTTACCAGCAAAATTTTGAAACTATAGAAAAGATTCAAATTGAATCTACTTGACTTATTGAACAATTGCTTTACAGACAGAAATTCAGTTTAAGCCTCAAACTGAATATTTACCACATTGAAACATTACTTTATACCTTCACTATCACACACAGATCTTGATACATACGATGCTATAAAGTTTTAGAAATCTGACCATCCTGCATAAAACATCAAAGTTAAATGTGTTTCATAAACATACATACACACGTGTGTTAATATATCATAGCTACAAAAATAACCATGATATTTTATGCAGGACTTTTTCCTGTATTTCCATATATACAAATATATAAACACAATGTGTAACCAAACATATAACAAATATATTCAATGTCAGCACAATCATATTATTTAAGAACATGTGCCATTTTCTTACTTTGGTAATGTGTGTCAGCAGCAGTATAAGCAGTTGCAGTTGATGGTTGTGCGTAGTAAGTCTTGGTAGAGTCATAGGCCGCAGCTGCTGCAGCAGCTGCTGTCTGAGTGGTTCGGCCATAACCATAGTCATAAGTGGTTGAGGCGGCACCACTTGGGTAGGTACCCGCTGCTGTCGAGTGGGTTGCTGCTGCTGCTGCTGCTGCAGTCTGATACCCAGTGTCATAAGTTGACCCTGCTGCACGCTGGGTGGTGTATGTACCAGTAGGAGTGTGACCAACTGGGTAGCCGGTCTGTCCAGTTTGATAAGCTGCTGCCGCATTGGCAGCAGCACTGTAAAAAGATATTAAAATATTATTTTTTCTTTTTAATTATTTATTTATTTATTTTTACAAATATGGCATGATATTAAGAATTGGAAAATAAGAATATAACACTTTTTAAACTTAATTAGCATATCCTCTATTTTCTGTAGTTATGTATGATCAGATCTAGTACCATACACATGCATTTTTATTTTCAGACATTGTATAAAAACAAAAATTAAATTAATAATAATAATAATAATAATAATAATAAATAAACAAAAATTAGATACATTTCCCATTTGTTTTATACTATTCTAAAAGACAAAATACCTTTCACATTTGTTATGTTATATTCTAATAAAAAACATACTAATGGTCAACTTTACGAAAAAAGGAATTTACTCTTGAGACTCAACTTGCATATATATCCCTTGGATGAACTATTATTAGCAACCATTGAATATACTCCAGACATCCATGGCTGCATGCCAGCTTACATTTGGCAATCTTACCATGGAGCTGGTGATTATGTATAAAGTTTTCTTTATGTTAACCAACACTAAGCTCCACATGAGGTTAAATATCTAGCATGAGGTATCTGACCTCTTCTTCAGTACTTTTACAATATCATACTGTAGACAGTAAATTATGCAAAAAAATAAGTCGTACCATGCACACCTTTAACTTACATTTTAATATAACCATATACAGATTAATGGTCACACCTGAATGATAAATTACAAGTTTCCAGAGGAACAAACATGATACATACTTAATATTCACATCAATAATGTAGTCAAACTGAAAACTGACAGCCAAGGGAAGTGCAGAAGATAAAGAAAATGCTAGTCTTTTTTTTTTTTTTTTTTTTTTTCTTGAAGCCCCTGAAGTTCAAATTAACCATGTGGAGCATCTCTCTGATTCCTTAACTCAGTGACTATGATATAGAAATTTGGGTACTATGGCATATTTCATCCAGCCAAAATCATTACCATTTCCACCACTCCCCCTTCACACAACCCATTATGATATACAAGCTCTCCTTATTATCAATACATCTAGATACCTATAAATACATCTTAATGCATATCCTACTGTTTTATATGATACAATAACTGATGTTTTGATTTAGAAATTCATAGCAAACTACTTCCATTTTCATGCATATGCAAGGCATAACTTTTCTAATATTGCACTCTATTGACACATGTATCTGATATATTATATTATATAAAAACACATCTGAATCAAATTTTTAAATTTTGATATTCATAGCTGCTGACTGAGCCAGAAAGGTATTATTGCAAGTTGCGGTCACCTTTTCATAGAAGTATCACATCCCACCAATTTCCAAATGCAATCTGGCAAGTACAGGAAACACATGCTTAACCTACTCTATACTCTTAGCTGACATACAATATTTTCATGTACAAGTCTACAAGATTGTAAAACTAGTTTTGAAAGATTGCATCTTGTCAATGATAGATGCCAGAGCCAAAAAACTGAAAATCTATTTAGTAGACGCTGACCATGCTGTGGCATCTACATATCTATGTCTCAGGTCGTGGTTTACCATGGCATGCTAGTCATGCACTGTTCATCAGGTCAAGTAAGAGTTAGACCCCCTAAATATAAACAGAAATGCGGACTCTGGATTTATAAATAATTGAGAGAGAGCTAGGAAAACATTGAGAATTTGTTCTGCCCCGACCAAGCATCTACCACACTGCCTTTCTTTTCTTTTTTTCTCTCTGTACATACATGGCTCTGCTACTGGTGAGCCACAAAGGAGTTAATTAGTAGAACTTGTGACCTTACCCAATTTCACCTGTTCTTGAATTGGCAGCCTTTTTTTTGGATGGCATAAACCGCTCGAAATGTGGCGTGCGGCTGTACGCCACGGCGGAAGTATCAAAGTGCTCCGAGGCGGGGATTCGACTTGATGTGCCAAACTCCCACGCTCAAAGTCGGTGCATTGCCATTGATCGCCAGAGCGTTTTTTTTTTTTTTTTTTTTTTTTAAACACCCGTCACCAAGGGGTTAATATCGATGGTGTTATTTCTCTCACAGGCAATAAAATTACTATAATGTTATAGTTATAAGCAACAGCAATACAAGATAACTTATTTTCAAATATCAAGGAAAAGGGTAAACAGGCAAGACAGGCAGTACTTGTAATTGGCTCATTGGTGACTTAGTATAAGTGTAGCCATCAATGTGTAACAACAATGAATAAAGTAAACTCACAGTGGGCATGGCATGTATGTACATGCCATGCCTGTCAGATTTGGGTTAACCCTTTGCCACCAGGTGGCAAGTATGCACATACTATGGTATGCCTGATTATATTCCGGGTGACACGTATATACATTGCATGGTGCATAGGTCCCGTTTGCCAGGGGCATGTACGATCATGCTATGGTGCTGACACAATCTCCCAGCAGCAGGAGCCGGGCCACAACAAATACAGCCCGGGAGAGTGGGCTTTCATATTGGGAAACTACCCAGCAGCTTTGGGTTTATGAGATCAAAAGTTTGTCAGACTTCAGTTTTTCTTAACCCCTTAACGACGGGTCACGCTGATAGGCATGAAAACAAACCACTTGAAATGTGGCGTGCGGCTGTACTATTTATGAAGTTAGTTCTTCTTTTTATGCATAAGTACTTTTAGCTTTATGGCCATTTTCCAATATCCAAGTTTGCCATCTGATTTGCTTTTTCCAGATGGTAATATACTATTTTCTTTGCACACTATAGTAGATGGTAATGCATCTACTATTTGGACTGGTGTCTTATCTCTTTGGGGGGTGGTTGTTGTGGGTACGAGTGCCCACAGGTATGGCTGAGTACTGGAGGTGAAGTGGCTGGAGATCAACGGGGGAGCTGGCAGGCTCCCAAGTCCGCTAAGGACTGGGCAGTCCTTGTGTTGCTGCCGCTGTTGTCGTGTTCTGCAGGAGGATCAGGGAATGCTGATTTCGGTTCTCTGACCCAACCTGGGAAACTACGCTGAACTTCAGGTTGCGGGGTCATGCTGCTACAACACAATGCCGAGCATGGAAATGGCGTTCTCCATGGAGCTGGAGCTCTACCAGTCATGGCTCAGACTTTACATTCCACGCTCATACATTGATTGGAATAATGCAAAATTGCCAAATGAGTCTAATAAAAGCCTCAAGAAGTTATTGCACTTGTGGCAAATCATCCCAGCCTGAAACACTCACAACAGCAAGTTTGCATCACCTGCCTCCGAGCAAGACTTTAGCATGACATGATGGTCACGTTACCTGGATCAAAGGGGTTAATGCAGTGGTGCTGTGTGGCAACCATCTTGCCAGATATGGTCTTAAAATGGCCTGTAAACTGTTGGGAGGTTAAAAAGCAACTTCCTACTTCAAAGGTACTAACCAAAATTAATGCAAGTCTACTAATCAAAAGTGTGAATGATGAACTGTCTCATTTACTGTCCACATAGACTACTAAAGTCTTTGGAAACCATTTCGGGAATGGGTTAAGTTTATAAGATGAGAAACCAGTTCATGTCCACCTTGTCTGATTATACATTGTGAAGGTTCACCATAACACAAAACACAAAAGATGTGGGACTTAATGCATTACTGCCAGGTACATATGCTGCCCAATGTAGTTTTGTTTTGTGAATTTTGATTACAAATAGATGGCTCTACATTTGCTCACTGTTGAGTAACAAGTGCACTCCCTAATTTTACCATACCTTTAATTAATTTTGTTTCTAATGCTGTTAATATCAATATTATATTTTTTTGAGGATTCTTTATGAAATGACCACACTCCTCTATGGCTAACATTCATATACTCAATACAATATGTGATAAAACAAAATTTTAGAAAAGTAAAAAAAATAAACATGTTCTATAAACTTTCCTAACTCTGAGCCCCAACCAATTGCTGTATTTCCCTAGTCCCAGCAAAGCATTTACCACTATCAGTTCACTTCACTTCTGAAGTTAATCTTCACCCAATACAGATAATTTTGTGCATTGGTAAGCAGTTTTTCCCTCTCTCTATACTGGTGTCCTTTTAGCTTTTCCTAAAATAGTGGTCATTATACAAGGATATACCCAACATATTCAAAAAGGAAATGTCCATGTCAAACA
>NC_061852.1:20781153-20783653 GCF_019202785.1 Penaeus chinensis | reverse complement strand
CTCTGGAATTCAAACCCCCCACCCTCGAAAAAAAAAGGGTTTGCCTTTCAGTTCGTTATTAATAATGTGATATGACCTATGACTTTTGGATGGCATTAATTTCTTCTCACTCTCTCTCTGACTCTATCGCTCCCTCTCATTATTTGCCTAAATGGAAATGCGCTCGTTATCAGTCAGATAGGGAATGTTTCTCATATTCTTTCCTTTCTATCTGGGGTTCCACGTTCTATATGCCATTCCTCATGCACGAAAACTATGTTTGAAAATGTGACAGAACTTACCTCGTCTAATATCTTACCACACTTTGTCAACATTTCTATTGCGCGAAGATGAGATAGCATTTGATATTAACTTAATGACAGATAAAGATTACAACAACAACACCAGAAAATCTAAAAAGAAAAAAAGAAAAAGAAAAATTAAAATAATGATTAAAACATAGATTAAACGCACCTTCAATCACACACGATTGCATCCATACAAGTACAAGTCACAAAGAAACAAAGAAAGTTATCCCTCAGAATTATTGAAATACATTGCTAGTGCAAGGAAAGCAACATCAGGTAAACGTTAAGAGGATTTCATCACTTAAAACACTGACTAAACGTTCGTAGTAAGGAGGAGAAATAAACATTAATTAGTTGGAATTCATGTAAGTGCATTTTTTAATCTGTAGTGAAACAAATACATTAAGTAAGGAAAAGGTAGATGTATGTAAGCTTATGTGCGTATGTGTCTGTGTGTGTGCTTGTGTGTGTGCGTGTGTCCATGTGTGTCTGTGTGTGTGAATGTACGCACATATAGCAATGCAAAAAAGGACAAACACGCAGCTAAATAGACAGACACATATGTATATAAACGGACAAGTAAATACACAAATAACTAGTACATTTGCGTATATAACAAAACAGAAATAAGAGTAATAGATAAAAGATGATTACAGAAACAGAAACATGTTTTTTTTCTTTTCTTTATTTTCTTTCTCTTTTTCTTTTTTTTAAGCGCACCATCTCTAAATCTTTAACCCTGACATGAGTTTGTATTTAAAATTGAATGTTGTCTCCCTGGGGATGAGGGTCGATGTCCAAATTGTCGATGGCTAAACAGTCGATACGCTTGGAGTCAGGGACGGAGGGAAGGAGGGAGAGGGAGGAGGGAAGGAGGTGGAGGGGAGGGGGTGGAGGGGAGGGAGAGGGGGGAAGGGAGAGGGAGGAGGGGAGGGAGGAGGGGAAGGAGGAGGAGAGGGAGGGAGAAGGAGAGGGAGGAGGGGAGGGAGAGGAGGGGAGAGAGGGGGAGAAAGGAAGGGAGGGGAGGGAGAGGGAGAAGGGGAGGGAGAGGGCGAAAAGAAGGGTGAGGGAAAGGGAACGGGAAAGAGGGGGAAAAAGGAGGGAGAGGGAGAAGAGGAGAGAGAGGGCGAAAAGAAGGGAAAGGGAGTAGGGGAGAGAGGGGGAGGAGGGGAGGGAGGGGGAGGAGTGGAGGGAGGGAGTGGCGGGGATGGGGAAGGAGAGGGAGGGGGAGGGAGGAGGGAAGGGAGGGGGAGAAGAGGAGGGAGGGGGAAAGGGGGAGGTTGAGGAAGTAGGGGAGTAGGAGAGTGAGAAGGGGAGGGAGGGGGAGAAGGGGAGGGGGAAAATGAGGGGGAGGAGAAGGAGAAGGGAGAAGAGGGGGAGGTTGAGGGAAAAGGGGAGGGAAGGAAAGAGGTAGAAAAATAGGAGATCGAAGGAAATGCAGAGGAATGAGAGAGGGAAAAGAGAAAGGAGGAGAAAGAGGGGTGAAAAAGGTAGAAGGAGGAAGTAATGGAGAGGAGAGGGAGATTTAGATAGAGGGGGTGATTAAAAGAGGGGTGATAGGAACGGATAAGGAAGAGTAAACCAAAGAGGGGGAGAAAAGGGGAGAGGGTGGAAAGAGATGGAGAAAGAGAGAAGGATGGAAACATGTAAAGAGGAAATGAGGATAGAATGAAGATCGAAAAAAGAGGGGATGAAAAATGAGGGAGAGTGTAACGAAAAAGGGAAGGAGAAAGTGAAAAGAAAAGAAGAGAGAAGAGGAAAATAGAATAAAAAGAAATGCATGGATGAGAATAAAAGGGAACAAAATGGAGGTAGAAAGAGGGAATAGAAGTAAGATGGACGAACTTCTGTTTGTCTGTCTGTTTTTGTTTCTCTGTCTCTTTTTTTTCCAGACTATCTCTCACCATCTCTCTCATTCTCTCCCTCTCTCTCAGACTCTCAGACTCTCTCTCTCTCTATTTTAGAATCTCTCACTATCTCCCTCTTTCTCTCTCTCTCTCTCTTACTCCCCCCTCCCTCTCTCTCTCTCTCGTTCACTAAGTCTCTCTCTCTCTCATCTCTCCTCTCAACAATTTAGAGAAAGTAATGACAGTTGCGCCTGGCTAAGTCGAAATAAAAATCTTATAATTATTCTTGTGACAATGCCATTCGGAGAAGCGGCTCTTTTAATTTGCATATCAAAGTAGAGAGTGTTCTGTATATTGCTTTCTTTG
>NC_061852.1:20736153-20738653 GCF_019202785.1 Penaeus chinensis | reverse complement strand
ACCGTGGTTCAGAGAGCCGCGACAGCGACTTTCCGTATGACACCTACGCTTGATTTCACGAGGCGATATGTCGTTTTTTCGCCGTGAGATCGGGATATATATATATATACACATATATATACAAAATGCTTGCGCTCCGACTGTTGTTTCAACCCTTATCTCGCAGCGAGATAACGACATATCGCCTTGAGAAGTCAAGAGCAGGTTTCGTAGGGGGAGTCGCTACTGGTAGCGTCCTGATTTTTTTTTTACTTGTGATATGAATATATATATATATATATATATATATATGACTGCCGCGATGGTCCAGTGGTTAGAGCACTGGACTCCGACCCTCGTGGTCCCGAGTTCAATTCCCCGTCGCGGCAGTCGTAAAAAATGCCTGCGCTCTGACTGCCGATTTCCTCACTTGTGATATATATATATATATATATATATATCACAAGTGAGGAAATCGGTATACGGCCAAGAATGACGAGAAATAGCATCAAAACAAATGCGTTCACTTTTTGTTTATTTTAGTGTTTTCACTAAAAAGTAAATAGTTTCTCGTGAGTAATGGGGCTGCCTCATTCGCGATCGCTGTACTCCACTTCTAAAAATAAAAATCACATCGTCTATAAACAGTCTCATCGAGAGTTTATCTAACATTTCATGTACACAAGGACAAGGTTAGTGATCTCATCCGTTATTTCCCTGGGCATTCAGCTGTTTTAGCTGTTTCGGAAACATTTGAATAAGCCCCGGCTGTATATCGAAGCTTCTGCCATCGAACATCAATATAATGAAATGAGCTGTGGCGAATTATCGACGCCAGAGCCCTTCCTAAGATCAAAAGCCAAGAATCGCTAACTGCGTGATTTGCATACTGGAAAAGATAACCGATACAGTCATCTGCACACAGTATTTCAAGCCACTGGTACGGTGATGTATGGAATTGTATGTGTATTTATACATATACATATGAATTCATTCATATATTCATAAATATATACACATGTATATATGTATATCTATCTATCTATCTATATATTTACACACACACACACACACACACACACACACACATATATATATATATATATGTATATATATATATAGGTATATATAGATATGTGTGTATATATATATACATATATATATATATATCTATATATATATATATATATATATATATATATATATATGTATATATATACACAAACACACAATTCTATATATATATCTATAAGATCACAGATGCAAGTAGACAAACATATATTGACAAACATCTGCTTATGCGAAGATATATCTGAGTATGAGGATGTTCTTACTATATTATCAATTATAACTATATTGCTATCACTCCCGTCCATCAGAATCCGCGCAACATACAAGGCATAAAAAGATTTACTCATAATTTAGAACCAACTTCCCATGAATGTACAGGAACAAGATTTATTTAACGCCGCCAGAACGAGACTGAAGAACCAAACTATACCTGAGCCAATCCACACCAGAGACAGAACCAAGGCAGACCCAAGCTTTAGACATAATACAGAGTCTGGGCAATGAGTATAGAATCAAAGTTTACGCAGGGTGTAGAACCAAGCTTTCTTGAAGATACTGAATCAAGTATCATTTTAGATACAGAATCAAAGGACATTGAAGGTCTATTGACGACACAGAAACAAGATGCTGAAGATTTTTTTTCCAGAAACAACAAGGCATTTCTCATTACAGATAATCAAGTTTTGAGATTCCGATCCAACCTATAATAAAGATAGCATTATTTTAGGAAGAAACAATCTTCAGTCAAGAAAATCCTTGATCTTAAACAAGTGAACAACCTTATTTAAGACACTGAACCCAGGCTTTATTCAAGAGAAAGAACTAATCAACATTTCAGACTAAACCATCTTTTTCAGAACCCAATCAAACTTTATTTGAGGCACAGAACCAGGGTGTAATTTCGAACAATCTAATTTTATCTGAGGCACTGAACCAGCGTTTTATCTGACACAGAACCAAACTGAATTCAAAACACAGAACCTAATTTCTTTTGAGACACGACGCAAACTTTTGTTTCAGCGAATGAAACTTAATTTCAGACACAGAGTCAAGGGTTATTTCAGACGTAATCAATCAATCTCTTTTTCAGACACACCCAACCTTTACTCCAGAGACACAGACCCAGATATTCGCCTCGCACATGTACTGTCCGTGAGCCCATCCTGTTCTACGAGACAAGGCAAAATGCAGGCATCAATCACTCCTTAAACTGCCATGGCCGCCTGAATTCAAGCACAAAGGGCTCATAAAGAAACACAACTACTACGGTGTGCGGCGAGCGAGCGATGAAGACCTCACTCGCTCACTCTGGCGGTGCAGGAGCCCGAAGAAGCGTGCTGTTTGAACTTCAACCACAAAATTGCCTTGCGACCCTTTGACGAGTGCAAATACTTTGTCACAACTTTATCTCGGGCGAAAGGAGGTGCGGCACCGGGCTCTGTGCTTGACT
>NC_061852.1:20731153-20733653 GCF_019202785.1 Penaeus chinensis | reverse complement strand
CCTGTCTTTCATCTTATACTTCGGGATGCGTCACAAACACCACAGACACTTATATCATGCATCAGCAGGAACGAAATTTCCCGTTGATACAAATGTTACCTATTTTTTTTATATTATAGATCTAATCTCCAAGTTATTGTTTCCTAAAAGACTATTTCAACAGACCTGATAACCAAGAGCTGGATGCGCATGTATGCTCCTCAGTCCCTAAGTTCTCCTAATCTAATCTAAGTTACTAACCGTTCCTAACTAACCTAATCTATCCTGAATGATGTATCTAACTGACCTATCCTTACTAAGCTGAGCTAACCAAACCTAACCAAACCTCTTCTAGGTAACCAAACCTATCCCTTTATAACTAATCTAATTTGACCTAATCTAAGCTATCCTAACCTGCCCTAAATTAATCTAACCCATCCTAACTAACCCAACCTGAAGTATTTACGCAAACTTATCCGACCTAACCTATCTTACCTACCTAACCTATCCTAAACTTAGGAACCGAGAGCGGCCATTCCCTGCGATTGCGCGTAGCCTATATAATTCCCTTCCTTCCCTTGTGCTTCGCCAATAACTCACGTTTTATAACCGTCCATCCATTCTGATCTCTGCTTTCCTCCGGCATTCATACCTTGGAATTTAACTATCAATATCCGCGCTAGCATTCCCTCTTCGTCGATATTCTTGTCGAAATTACCCCCATTCTCTTATTATTATGACATTTAAGTAATTTTCTTTTCTTTTTTTCTCTCTCGGGGAAGAGGGGGGTGGGGAGAGAGGCGATAGAGGAAGGGGAGGGGGAGGGGAACGAGAGCAGGAGGGGGAGGGGGCGGAAGAAGGGGTTGGGGAAGGGGAGGAGGAGGGTGGAAGAAGAGGACGGGGGAGGAAGGGAGAGAAAAGGAGGAGTAGGAGAAAAATAAGGAGGAGGAAGGAGCAGATTTTCACCACCAACTCGCCTGACTTTCTCCTCATTAAAATTTCTCTTTTACAGATGTAATGTTAATGCAGAAATCCGGTATGCTTGTGTCATATCAAACTTTTTTCCCAAGCTTTTGATCCTCATGGAAGTACTGATCGTATATAACATTTAGATAACTTTTTTCTCCACAGTTTAATGTCAGTGTCTTGCGCTGTGCTGGAACTAGATGTCATATCTTTTCTGATGGCTATTTCTTCTCATACTCATTGCAGCTGATGAGAATCTACATACAATACATACACACACATATATATGAATCTACATATATATATATATATATATATATATATATATATATATATATATATATGTATACACACACACACACACACACACACACACACACACACACACACACACACACACACATATATATATATATATATATATATATATATATGTATGTATGTGTGTGTGTGTGTGTGGGTGTGTATGTGTGTGTGTATGTGTGTGGGTATGTGTGTGTGTGTGTGTGTGTGTGTGTCTATGTATGTGTGTGTGAGCGTGTACATGTCTAATAACACAGAAGAAAATGAGAATGCCTTTACCGAAGCGATTTGGAAATCGACATTTTTTGCCGAAATTCTTATCCTAGATGTCTACTGTCCCCATACCAAATCTGAAACACGTCTCTGGTATTCCATTTAACTCCATATGCCTCTCTCATCGTCTGTTTCCTGCCAAACTTTCCCTGATTTCTGGGGAAGGCGAGAGATCCTTCTTTCTTTCTCAAGCTGCAACAACCACATTTCATATTAAGCTTTTGAAAGCTTTGATACTTTGATTTTTTTTCCGAGGATAAAATCGAAACAACGGCAACAGCAACATAGGAATTATACAGAAGTGATCTCAATAGAAATCTTTGTAAACATCCATGTGGACGGCGTCACACACACAGACACATACACGCACAGTCGCACACACAGACACACAAAAACACACGCACACGCATACACACATATATATAAATATGTATGCATTTATCTATTCCTACTGCATGCTTCCTGTTTTCTATTTTTTTGCATAAGCAATATTATTCAAAATGAGTTGTTTTAAGCAAAAAATAAATTAGCCAATGTATACCGAAGAATCGGGGGGGGGGGGGGGGGCTAAAATATCTCATGAAAATCCTTTTACATATTTTTATCAATTTGTCCATTCATAATTATTATTGATGCTATTATTATTACTGTTACTATTATTATTATTATTACTATTTTTATCATTATATATATATCAATATATATATATATATATATATATATATATATATATATATTTAATGATGTCACCAAATCAATGCTATTACTATCATTACCCATAAGGGTGAAACTGACAACAATGATAAGAATAATGGTAAAACATAAAACGAAGCAATAATAAGATAATGATTGTGGTATTACTGATAAACATTGATTTTAATAATAATGGTAATGGAAATGATGGTAACAATGACGATAGTAATAATAATAACAAAGATGATGATGATAGGGACATTAATAACAAAGTTAATACTAATGT
>NC_061852.1:20693653-20696153 GCF_019202785.1 Penaeus chinensis | reverse complement strand
TAATAATGAAAATAGTAATAATAATAGTAATGATAATAATATTAATGATAGTAATGATAATTACAATGATAATAATGATAATAATAATAATATTAATATGGATAAAATGATAAAATAATAAAAACGCCAACGATAGTGATGATAACAATGATGATGATAATGATGATAATTATAGATATATAGTAAAAAAGAAAAGAAAAAGAAATCTACTGAAACAGTAACGAAAATGTATGGTACTCGATACAACGGCAGAAAAACTAAGAGAGGATTCTCATGAATATAATATATCTAACGATCTTAATTGCAATAACAACAATATCAAAGATATCACCATCATGATACTAAAAAAAACAATACAACGATTACAGCTAGATCTTTACACGCACGCTCCCTCGTGTTTACACTCGAACGCCGCCCCGCCGGTCCCTGGCGCTTTCCGTCCCTTGAGCACCAACGCGGCAAGGTGTACGCACGAGAAACCATGCTGAAATATTGAATAAATAGTGTGACATTTGTTCGCCTTTGCACACATGAATCCCTGTTGACATGTGATGTGTAAAGGCACACACATTACAACGGAAAAAGAATATGGAGCTAAATCAACTACTGGCTGAGAGAGGTTTGTTAGATTTCACTTGTGCGGTGGTTGTGGCGTCGGATTTTGTTTTTATGGTCTGGATTTTCTTTTTTTTTTTTTCCTTGGTGTTTCTGTTTTGGTATTGAATGTCCTTTTGTTTCTTTCCGTATTTGATGTCTGATTGTCTGTGTCTGTCTCTATCTGTCTGTCTGTCTGACTGACTGACTGACTGACTGACTGTCTCTCTCTCTCTCTCTCTCTCTCTCTCTCTCTCTCTCTCTCTCTCTCTCTCTCTCTCTCTCTCTCTCTCTCTCTCTCTCTCTCTCTCTCTCCCTCCCCCCCCTCCCCCCCCCCCCTCTCTCTCTCTCTCTCTCTCTCTCTCTCTCTCTCTCTCTCTCTCTCTCTCTCTCTCTCTCTCTCTCTCTCTCTCTCTCTCTCTCTCTCTCTCTCCCTCCCTCCCTCTCTCTGTCTCTCTCTCTCTCTCTCTCGTGTGTGTGTATGTGAGAGAGTGAGTGGGTGTGAATACGTGCTTGCGCTCTCTTGCATTTAGAAGTTTGCCATGCATGAAGAAAAAAAATCTTTAATGTTTGTAGAAGTAAAAATGTACTTTGTAATCAGTTGATTGGATTTGTTTCATTTTCTCTTTGTATTTTCAAAAATATCATTACCGCTTTTTTCGTTTGCAAATAAAATAGTTAATACCGGAGAAGACATGGGTTAACATTACAGCCCTCACAGTACTGAATTTATTGACATAATGGTGATCGTGATGAATAAGGTAGTTGCAATTATTAATAATAATAATGATAATAATGAGGATGATAATAATAATAATAATAATAATAATAATAATAATAATAATAATAATAATAATAATAATAATAATAATAATAATAATAATAGTAATAATAATAATAATAATAATAATAATAATAATAATGATAATAATAATACTATTACTAATGATAATAATAATAATAATGTTAATGATAATAATGATAATGCAAATGATAGTGATAATGATAATGATAATAATCATTATAATAATGATGATTATCATAATGCTATAATAGTGATGATTTTTAGAATGTCATAATAATAAAATTAGCAGATTTTACAGTAATGTATTTGGTAACGATATTAATTCTTTATGATGATAACAGTAACAGACATCACAGAAGCATTTCTTCCGAAGTGGTCCTGTAGTGCAATAATTAACCCTTACCCCTGTTTCCCCCACCCATGGCCAGAAAGCACAGCAAATATCATGCAAGGAAGAATATCATGTTGCAGACGGCTTGTGCTTCACTCCGCCACACACCTGTCAACTAGCTATCATGCATCACTGAATCGGTCTCGCTCTCGGTCCGTCTGCAATATTTTCTTTGTGTCTCTCTTTCTGTTTTTTTCTGTCTATAGTCTGTCTGTCTATTTGTCTCTCTCTCTATCTCTCATACTCTCTTTCTATCTGTCATTCTCTGTCTCTATCTGTCATTCTCTATCTCTATCTCTCATTCTCTGTCTCTCTCTCTCATTCTCTGTCTCCCTCTCTCTCATTCTCTGTCTCTCTCTCTCATTCTCTCTCTCTCTCTCTCTCTTTTTTTTTCTCATTCTCTCTGTCTCATTCATTCTGTCTCTCATTCTCTCTCTCTCTCTCTCTCTCTCTCTCTCTCTCTCTCTCTCTCTCTCTCTCTCTCTCTCTCTCTCTCTCTCTCTCTCTCTCTATTTATCTATCTCTCTCTCTCTCTCTCTCATTCTCTCTGTCTCATTTTTTTGTCTCATTCTCTCTGTCTCATTCTCTCTCCCCCCCCCCCTTCTCTCTCTCTCTCTCTCTCTCTCTCTCTCTCTCTCTCTCTCTCTCTCTCTCTCTCTCTCTCTCTCTCTCTCTCTCTCTCTCTCTCTACGCTAACCTTTAAGGAGACA
>NC_061852.1:20678653-20683653 GCF_019202785.1 Penaeus chinensis | reverse complement strand
AAAGAAAAAAGAACGCGTCCCATTCCGTGGCACAAATGCTTTAAGTTTTTACCTTCTCACTTTATGGTATTCCAGAGAAAGAAAAACTGTCGAGGTTAACTGTTTTGGAGTTTGGGTATTGTGGGCGTCAGCATCCTTACCACTTTTTTCTATGACCACTTTGAGTTACGGGGCCAAGTGGGAAGAAAAGAAGAAGAAAAAAATCGAAATGAAAAAGAAAAAACAGTGATTATTATAAGGTGTTCGGATGAGGTTGAGGGTGACAGTTGGAGGCATGGCGGGGCTGAGGCAGCTGGGGCGGGGGGGGGGGGGGGGTTGGATTTATGAATTATCTTCAGCTTTACACACAGACACACACACACACACACACACACACACACACACACACACACACACACACACACACACACACACACACACACACACACACATACACATATATACACACATATTTATATATACACATGTATATGCATATATATATATATATATATATATATATATATATATATAAACATAAATATACACATAAATATATACATATTTACGTATATATGCGTGTGTGTGTGTGTGCGTGCATATATATACATATATACATATGTATATATGTATATAAATACATATATGCATACATATACATATGCATATACATACACAAAAATCTCCAATCCATACACGTGTGTCTTGTCAGCAAGACAGCACGCGGCCACATTTTACCATATATCGTCACATAACATCATGCCATAACCCACATCACAGTCGCGTAACTCTTAAAGGCATTGGTATCAGGTACTTGCAATTGCTAGGCAAGACGGTGGGACCAAGTTTAACAATATATTTTGAATTGTAACTCTTCTGCAACGGAGAAATAAGGTTGAGACTGAGCGAGGTTGGTTTATTCCGTTTTCTATCTCTTTCTGGTCTCTCCCTCCTTCCCTCCCCTCCTCCCTCCCTCCCTCCCTCCCTCCCTCCCTCCCTCCCTCCCTCCCTCCCCCCTCTCCCTCCTTCTCTCTTTTTGTCTTTTTGTCTTTCTCTTCTCTCTTCTCTCTTCTCTCTTCTCTCTTCTCCCCCTCTCTCTCTCTCTCTCTCTCTCTCTCTCTCTCTCTCTCTCTCTCTCTCTCTCTCTCTCTCTCTCTCTCTCTCTCTCTCTCTCTATCTATCTCTCTCTCTTCCTCTCTCTCTCTCTTCTTGCTACCCCCACTCTCTTTCTCTCTCTCTTTTAAGTATAATCTCCATCTCCTCTTCTCGTTTGTTTTTATTATCTATATTATTTTGTTGTTGTTAAGGCATTGTCTGGAAGCTATCGTGCTTGAAAACGTCGCGGTAAATTCTCGCAAGAAGGCAGGGGAGAGAGTGGGGTGCGGGGTGTGGGGGTGGGTGCGGGGCATCGGGGTGGAGAGGGGAAGAATAAGAAGATTAGAAAGGTTAAGGAGAATGGGAAAGGGAGGAGAGAGGAAGGTTAAGGCCAAGAAAAAGAGAAGGAGAAGTGAAGGTGATGTGGAAAGGGAAGGGAATAGACCTGGAGGAGAACGATCGAGTGAAAACAAAAAACAAAAACAAAAACAGAGAGGTGGGAAAGGAAGTACAGGCAGAAAGAGGAAGCGATATGGCAAAATTGAAAGAGGAAGAGATAAAGATAGAAAGAGAGAAAAAAGAAAAAAGAAAAAAGAAAACTAGAAAAAGGAAGGGAACCGAAAACGAATAGAAGAAAAGAGATAGAAGCAGATAAAAAGAAAAACAAAAACTAGAAAAGAAATAGAAGCCAAGATAATATATTTTAAAAATTGTTATAAAGAGGAGAATAAGCAGAATGGGGGAGAACCCGCATGGTCGTGACGCATTAAAGAGAAAAGTAAATAACACGAAAGTAAAAAAAAAAGAAAAAGAATGTAATCAAAGAAAAAAGGGAGACGGGAAAGTAACAAACGTAAAATATATATTAAAAATATATTCACTTGTTTATGTAGATATCTGAATGTTTGTTTTTCTTGTTTTCCCCTTCCAATTCATATGTTTCTGTATTTATGGCCAATTTTCTATCCATGATCATTTGTTATTATCTGTTTCACTGCATTACACGATCGCTTGATCTGACTACAGAGTAGATATTCCCCTCCCTCTCCATATACCCTCTATTTTCGCCTTACTGCCTCCCCATCTAACTTTCTCCCTCCCCCTTCCCGCAATGAACGTCAACTCCCCCTCTCCCTCCCCCTCAAATCACTCCCCTACTCCCTCTCTCTCTCCCAATATAACTCCCTACTCCTTCCCTCCGTCTAAGCTATCTCCTCCCCTTCTCTCTCCTTCAGCACTGTTTCTTCTTCTCCAATGTCCATTCCCTCCTTTCCCTCTTCCACGTTTCCCCCCTCAACACCCTTTCTTCTCTACGCACGCCCTTCCCCGTTTTGCATCTACGCTTGTCCCTTCCCCCTCTTCAACACCCTTCCCCTCCATTCTCTTTCCTTTTCTTTCCTCCCTCTTTCTTCCACCTCACACCCCTCCTTCTGCTATGCACATTTCCCCTCCGTCCTCTTATCTTTCTCCCCTTCCCACTTAACACCCCCAACCTCCAACCCACTCATCCCCGTCTTCGCCCTCTTCCCTTTCCTTTCTCCCCTCCATTCCACTTCCCTTCGGCCTCTCCCATTTCATCTTACCCACTTACCCTCCACATTTCCCTGCCCACTTCCCAACGCCTCCTTCCACTTCCTGCCCTCCCTCCTTTCCCTCTCCACACACTTTTCGCCCTCTTCCCTTCCCCACCCCCTCCCCATCCCTATTCCCCTCCCTTCCCCCTTCCCTCTCCCCCCTTCCCCACTTCTCCTCCTTCCCCCACCCCTTTCCCCCCTCGCCTCCGCCCGTATGTAGCAGGAAGCCATTTGCGCCGTCCGGCTCGCAGGACGCCCATGGGAAGGACTTCACAAGTTAGCGCCGTAATCAGATGATCAAACATGTTTAATTCGTCAACAATCAGCCCCGTCATTGTCTTCACTTAACTTCAATCAGGATGGCGGCCGGGGGAAGGGGGCGTATGGAGGCGGGAATAAACAAGCGGCAAATAACCCTTATGGCGGAGGGGCGTAGGGGCGTAGGGGGGGGGGGGAGGGGGGTCGGTGCAGCGGCGGTGGGCGGCGGTGGAAATAAACTGGGACCTAATGGGAATTAATCTATTGCCCTAAAAAAAGGAGAGTTACGAATATTGGTTGGGTGGAAGGGGGTTGTAGCTAAAGGGTAAGGGGGTGGAGATAAGAGGTAAGGGGTGTGGTTAGTTGAGGGGGAAGGGAAAGGGGGTGTGTGGGGTTGCGGAGTAGGGGGTAAGGGGAGGGGGAGATCAGGGGTTAAAGGGTTAAAGGGCGTCCTAGTGCCTCTTTTTGTCTCGTGTCCGCGCCGATCACGTAAGCAGCGCCGACCTCTGTACGGCAATTTGTTCTTGTTCGTGTTATTCATGGACCGGATTCACTAATGCCCTTACGACGCTAAAATCACTGGTTACTACAATGATGATCGTAAAAACAGTAGCGGTGGTATTCACTAACTTACCATCGCAGTTACCATGCTAATTTTTACTGGGAAATCCACTGGTAACTTCTGGGAAGACGAGGTCATCAAGTTATTGATTTGTTTTTATACCTATTAGGATTACTATAAAGGCAAACACATGTTATAACATGGGCATGGCGAAGAAATGCACATTTCACATTAAACTAGCAAGAATAAAATCAACACATATTCTCGTAATATTATAGGTAGATATAGGCTTATATTAGCCTGTAGAGTATATGGAATCAATAGTTCAATGAACTCATAAAGAATTCTTCTTTACATAATCATTACAAATTCTATAGAAAAAATACGTTGCTGATACATAAACTGGCAATACCAACGTAAAACTAGTATGACAACTTCTGTGTCTGTCGGCACTTTGGCAAAGGACAACAAACTCCAAACCGCATTTGCAAGGATGAGCTTGAAATATTTCCTTACTTGGCGGTGGATCGCGTTGAATAGAAACTGTGTTTGGACCGGGTCTTTTTTTGGGCAATGATGAGGAATAAACAAATAAATCAAAATTGTTTGGAGCGTAGCTTTGGTTTGGGGTAAACGATATATTGATATAACAGTATTGGCATTAGTTACTATTTATACGATGAATAATAGCCAGGGAAGTCTGTAATCATCCCATGTGATGGATATAATTCAATAAATATTTATTTCGAAAATTCTACATATGCTTAAATATTATTATGGCTGTAACCATAATTTTAAAAATCTCGCTGTATCGAGTTCTGTTTACGTGATTAGCCGAGCTAACCTAAAATATTATGTAAGACGCTCGCTAGTTGGTGGAATTTCCTTGCTAAAACCCTCCATTGGCTACCCTTAGAATGAGTCGATTTACGATTGTAACTCGGTCTAGGCGAGTCACCAACTCTTCGTGAATCCCACTTTACCATCACTTGTAAACACGATGGTAACTGACCGCTGGTAAAAAAAGCGTTGCGATTGTATGATAGTGTGTAAATTTCTCGAATCGTTATTATTTTAAAATGATTATTGACTTATTTAGTCTCTTGGTGCGGTTCCTTGTCATTTTCCCTCCTCATTCCTCATCTCCCCCACCCTCTTTCCCCTCCTCCTTCCCCACTGCTTCCCATTCTCCCCCTTCTACCCCCCTTCCCCCTTCAAACCCCACCGTCGCTCTTTTCCTCCTATCCCCGACCACTTCACGCGCTCCCCTCCTTCGCCTCCTCGCCCCCTGCCTTTGTTACACTGGGCTTTTGCTTAACAGTAACTTGCAAGACGTCCTGGCACTGTGCAGAGATCAGTGCCACAGACTCCTTCTCGACGACGCAAGAGGGAAAGGGTTTTGGCTTTGTTTTGGCAGCGAAGGCACTGTCATTAACAGCAGTCGTTAGATACAAGCGGTATGTGTGGAGCATCTCCTCCACACAGAACGTTCATGTTTCGTTGATTGCAGAGGTTTCATTTATAGTATAATT
>NC_061852.1:20660689-20663189 GCF_019202785.1 Penaeus chinensis | reverse complement strand
CGGAGATCGCCAAGTAGCCAATCAGAGCGTAGTTCTAAGAGGCGATTTAGTCAGTCAATAATGTAGTTCCTAGTCCATCTCCCACTAACCCCCCTTCTCTCACCCCCCTCTCCCGCCCCTTATCCCCTTCCCCCCTTCGAACCGCCTTCGAGAGCGCCCGACAGAGCGTGCATTTGTAAAGTACGGAAAGAAGCAGAAAGAATAGATGAGAGAGAGAGAGAGAGAGAGAGAGAGAGAGAGAGAGAGAGAGAGAGAGAGAGAGAGAGAGAGAGAGAGAGAGAGAGAGAGAGAGAAAGCTAAAACTAAAGCTAAAGAGTCAGAGGGATTTACAGAGAATGGAATAAATGAGAGAGAGAGAGAGAGGTAAATAAATTGACAGACAAACAGAAAGAGTGAAAGGGAAAAAGAAAAAAGAAAAGAGAGAGAGAGAGAGGGGAAAAAATCCACCGAATTATTCTTCATCGCTAAGGGACAGATAGTTAATATTAATCTTAAACTTTGCGCCAGCCACGGCCCGGACGCCGAATACTAAGTAAATAAAATGCGTAAAATAATTGAAGGAATGGACGGTTTATTGTGGAGGGTGAAACTTTGGAGGGAACTGATTATAATATTGTCTTTCTCGGGACGGGGGACGAGGGGAAGAGATGGAGAGGGGAGGTTGAAGGGGAAGACCCGGAGGAGAGAGTGAGAGGACGGAGGAGAGAGGGAGAGCGAAGGAAGGAAAAAAAAAAAAAGTTATATATTCCGACCGAATTCAGTCTGGGACGCAGGTAGCGAGCGAGCGAGCGAGAAAAGCAGGGTGAGTGGGCGGTGCATGGAAGGGTGGGCGGGCCGAAGGAGCGATGGGCGGGATGGAGCGCTGGTTGAGTGGGCGTCCTACGGTAAATTATAATAATAGCAATGATATAAATAATAATGATAATAATAAAGATAATGATAATGATAATGATAATAAGAATAAAAAGGAAGAGGAGAAAGGAGAAGATATGAGAAATAAGATGCGACCACAAATCAAGACGTATATCCTATCACTATTTACAGCCATCACCTCGCTTATCAGAGAAGGAAAACACTCAGTGTCACTCTGTTCACTCGAATAAGTGTTTAACTCAACAGGATTAGATGGGTGTTTAGCTGTGCACGACAGGAGATTCCTAAGTGCATGGTCGAGTGTTTACTTAGTTCGTGATTGCATTGATTATGGTGTTTAATGCATGTACGCGGTGTATATGCATATGATTACGAGGCATAATGTATAGGTGTTGTAATTATATACATTTCTTTAGTGGAGACTGTACCTCTAAATACTTTCTGAAAATGATTTTGTTTCATATTGAACAGCTTTGATAATTAGGTTTGCATAGGAATGACTTATTTGAAATATAAATAATCAAGTTTATAAGTTTGTATAGTTGTATTTTTTTCCTCATCACCATTTCAACCACACGCGAGCGTTTGACTGCTAATCGCCTCAAAAATCACCTGTTTTTACGTATGACTGGACTTCGAGGCCGACAAAGTTGAAACAAGATAGTCACTCGTGCCTTAGTGAGGCGGGGGAGAGGGGGGAGGGGGGGGAGGGGGGGGAGATGTCCGCGGCGAGGCTGTGTCGGGAAATCTTAATGCGACGCCCTCGGAATTCGTGTGGCTCTGCGCGCCGCTCTATGATGTTTCTGGGTTTTCTTTCTTATTCTCCGATTTTTTTTTTTTATCTCCTGCTTTCTTGCTTTCTTTGTCTATCTCTCTCTTTTCTCTCTCCTCCGTTCGTCCCTTCCCATCCATCTTCTGTTTCTCTCTCTAAAAAAGATAATAATAATAATAAATAAAAATGTTATATTTACATTTACATTTACGTTATATTTATATATACCTACATATATATACATACATATATATATATATATTGTCATATATAGAAATATATATAGTGTTATATTATATATATATATTATATATATATATATATATATATATATATATATATAGAGAGAGAGAGAGAGAGAGAGAAAGGAAGAGAGAGAGAGATGTATACATATGCGTGTTTATGCTAATATGTGCATGTACTATATAAATATAGGTGTTCCTTCCTTAAATCCTCACGGCGAGCACCGCGAGAAGCTCTAACAGCCCCTTTTCCTTCCAGGCTGGCTGTGACGTACGCCGCGACATCTGAGTTTCTAGGAGGTAAGTAGATTTTTATAACCCTAATCTTCTATAGAAATGGGTGTTCAATTTCATATGGTCTTTGGTTTTTCTTTGCTAATTATTATCTATGATATATATCTAATTATGTTTTTGGGATGCATAATATATAATAGATATCTGGAATCATATTCCACTTGACTTCGGACTGGAAGTCAGTTATTATTATTATTATTATTATTATTATTATTATTATTATTATTATTATTATTATTATCATTATCATTACAATTATTATTAGTAGTAGTAGTATTGATATTATTATTATTTTCATTATTATTATTATTATTATTAT
>NC_061852.1:20643189-20648189 GCF_019202785.1 Penaeus chinensis | reverse complement strand
AAAGTCTTGGAAATAATTGGGTTTGAATTACGTAGTGAATAGCTGATATTTATCCTTTTCACTTATTTCTTTTTCTGTGTTTATCGTGTAGTCTTCATAATATTTCATTTTTTTCGTTATTGTCCCTGATCAAATTTGTAGCACAACCGACCTGGTATTTGCTAAAGATATTTGAATCGTTGATATGTTCTCATAAGTATCGTGCAAATGCATGTTTTTCGTTATTTTATTTCTTCCATTTTATCAAACCGCATTCTCCAGTTATTTTAAACATATATAACTTTATCGATTTTGCCCTATCCTTATGCATTATATATCTATTATCATATATGATTTATATCATCATCATATGTGTTATGATAACTAGCATTATTGTTATCACTATCGTCACTATTTTTATCATTAATATTGTTTCTAGTATATAATATTATTACCATGACTAAAACCGTCATTATTACCATCGCAAGAGAATGTCAAATGGTACCGAACTCTTGCTTTGTTTATCTAAATAAATCCTCTTGTTGATTTCTCTCTTCCAATAAAGACATACAAGTGAATTTATTATTGATAAGATAGAAATGCCACTATTTTTGCAGGAAAAAAGGATTGCTTGATTATTCCTAGGCTATTGGTGTTAAGCGATGTTGTTGATCGAATGATAGGTGTGAATATTATTGTGAAATGTTAAGTGGGGTTGACGGTAAATGATGATGAATTAGTCCTGAATTGGTTGATGATAAATTATGAAAATTATAAATCATATATATCTAGTTATAATCTATAGACTATCAGTATTTATCATCTTGATGTTGGTACCAGAAATGGGTGTCAATATAAGGGTTGTGAATATAAGTAAAATTTTCGTAATAAAGAATTCTAAATTCTAAATGATCAACTGCTATTAAACGACATATGTTGACATTATATACTAAACAGTGTCTTCGAAGTTATTGTCTCCTAGCTCCGTCCGTCCCTCCCTCCCCTCTCCCTCCCTCCCTCCCTCCCTCCCTCCCTCCCTATAATAAAAACGAAAAACTCTTCATTGAAGTCGGCCTCACGTCCATCTTTCGGATCCAGGATCTCCCTCAACCAGCGAATTTGCAACAAGCCTATTGCAGTCTCCCCCTTCCCGTCTCCCCTTTATTCACATTCCCTCCCCCGCCCTTCATTCTCTCCTTTCCCCTTCATTATCCCCCTCCTCCTGCCCCCCATCTCTGTCCTCTCTCATCTTCCCTATCTCTCTCCCCCCCTTTCCCCTTCCCTGCCCTTCCTCCTTCTCTTCTCTCTCCTTCACTACCCCCGTCCTCCTAACCCCTTCCCTCTCCTCCTCCCTCCTCCTCCATCCTCCATCTCTGTCTTCCCTCATTCACTCCTTTCCCCTTCATTGTCCCGCTCCCCCAACCCTCCCTTCCCTGTCCTCCCTCCCCTCCCCTCCTTCCCCCCTTTCACTCTCCCCCTCCCTCTTTCCCCCCACCCTCCCCCCTCTCGCCCTCTCGCGGGGGGGTGGGGAAGTAGGGGCGGGTGGGGGGAATCGTGTATCAGTAAGTCAGTCTCCGCCGCTCGGGCAATCGGCTTGATAAAACCCTGAAGAATGGAGGGCCGATTACATGCAAATCTGAGTTTTACAACGCCGCCTCGTCCGTGATGCTACGGGTGTGGAGAGGGACTAACTCGCTTGGGGGAAAAAATGGGGGAGGGAGGGGTTGGAGGGGAGGGTAGGGGAAAAGACGGAGGAGGGAGGGTTGCAAGGTGGGGAGGGGTTGGTAGAGGGAAGGGAAAGGGATGGAGGGAGAGGGTTTGAAAGGAAGGGGAAGGGAAGGGAAGGTGGGAGAGGGTTAGAAGGGAAGGGGTCGGCTGGGAGGGAGGAAGGGGTAGTAAGGAAGGGGTTAAAAGAAAGGGAGGAATTGGAAGAAAGGGGATACAAGAAAAAGGAAGGGGGGAAGGGTGAAGGGAGTCTCACCAGAGGCGTCGGGGTGGGCCTCAGGAGATGGTAGGGTGGGAGGGAAGGGCAGAGAGAGAGTTTTTTCACTATGGCTGTCTTCTGCTCTCTATTGGCTTTACCCGCTTCTTTTCTTTCTCCTACTTCTACTTCTTCCCTCTCCTTTCGCCAAAGTCGAATTAGATACAACCTTTCTTTCTTCCCTTCTCTCGATCTCTCACGCTTCTTTCAACTTTCAATCTCCATGTACCGTTTACAATGTCCCGTCTACCTCGACCTGTACATTCGTCTACCCGCATGACACGTAACGTCTCCTGGAGGGGCGTGAGAACTAGTTGTTTTATTGCAGAAGTTGTGTGTGTGTTTGGAAGGCGGGGGTGTAAGGGTGTAAGGGATTGGGATAGGTTGTGTGGGGGGATGGGGGTGGGGGAGGGGGAGAGGTAGTGAATGTGTGTGTGGGGTTGGAGGTTGAGGGAGGGGTAGTGGATGCGCGCGCGCGCGTGTGTATGTGTATGTGTACGTGTGCGTGTGCTATGTGCGTGTGCGTGTGTGTGTGTGCGCGTGTTCGTGTGCGTGTGCATGTGCGTGTGCATGTGTGTGTGTGTGTGTGCGTGTGTGCATGCGTGTGTGTGTGTGTGTGTGCGTGTGTGTGTGTGTGTGTGTGTGTTTGACATTGAGTGGAGTGTGTTTAGTGGGAGGAGTGTGTGTATTAGCATGTGTGCATTAACAGCATACCTATAGGACTGTCTATATATTTACCCCGGTTTTTCTACGCATATATAACTACATGTCTATACGTGAGTTCGTGCGTCCGCCATTGGCCTCCGCGCCCGCGCATGCGCCGAGAAAAGCGCCCGAGACCAGCCTGGTAGAAAATAGGAGCGAAAGGGATCCGGCGGAATGCTAAAATCAACATTTCTTCTGGGCTTTTCAAATGTAAATATGAATAATTTACAAATGCTTGAAAAGTATCTTAATTAGGTATAAAAAAGCCCGCTAATTAATTCTGTTGTCTGCGGCGTTGAGGTATTGCATGCGTTTGTTATGACTGCAAAATATATGTCTTCCTCCGTTTCGTTTGCTTAATAGAATGATAACAGGATTGCGGGAAGGGCGGCCGTGTTGTCTCAAGCGCGTGTCTTAATCCCACAAATGTTTGTAGTTAATTAGAGAAAGTAAGAGTGTGGGACTTTTTTTGATATTGCCTCTTTTTATAGTAGTTTCTCTCTCTCTCTCTCTCTCCCTCTCTCTCTCTCTCTCTTTCTCTCTCTTTTTCTCTCTCTCTCTATCTCTCCCTTCCTCCCTGCCCCTCCCTCTCTCCCTCCCCCTCCCTCCCTCCCTCCCTCCCTCCCTCTCTCCCTCCCTCCCTCCCTCCCTCACTCCCTCCCTCCCTTCCCACTCCTTCCCTCTCTTTCCCCCCTCCCTCTCCCTCCCTCGTTCTCCTTCCCCCCCCCCCTCTCTCTTTCTCTTTCTCTCTTTTTCTCTCTTTTTCTCGGTTTATCTCCCTCTCGCTCTCTCTTTCTCTCTGTCAAGTTTTCTATTTGTATCTGTTTGCCAATGTGTCTGAGAAAGAGAGATAGAGAGAGACAAAGAGACAGACAGGCAGACAGACAGACAGACAGACAGACAGACAGACAGACAGACAGACAGACAGACACACAGACACACAGACAGACAGACAGACAGACACACAGACACACAGACACACAGACAGACAGACAGACAGGGAAAAAAAAGAATATTTGGCGAAGAATTTGGATTAGCATAACGCGTTCGCGAAGCAAATCCTCGGTATCTTTGGCGCGCGGCGAGTCAAAGAGTAGGAATAAAAAATGAGATTGAGAAAGAGCCCAAGAAGGAAGGTGAAAGGGAGAGTGGGAATATGAATATGAATGATGACGGGAATGAGAATGAGAATAGAAACTGAAAATGATATAGGGGTGAGATTGTGGATGAGAATTGGAATAAAAGATCAAGAAGATCAAGAAGGAAGAAAAGAAAGCAAAGGTGAGGTGAGAATAAGCAACCGTGAAAGACAACGAAAAGAGAGAAAGAAAGGAGAAAAAAATTACACGTGAATATGAAAATAACAACGAAAGAAGAGATGAAGAAAAATAAGAAGAAAAAAATATGTCACATGACTTACTCCTATACTTTTTTGTCGTCATTAATAAGATGAAACCTATTTTCATCAAAACAAACACGAAATATTATTCATAATCACGTGATAAAAGTAAGATTAATTTGATCACGTGAAATAGGATTAAAATGATCGCGTGTCGACGCTGCAGACAGAAAGAAATCGGAGCATTTTATGCTATTTTTATTTTTAAATATCATAGAAACGAAAGAAAAGTAGAAAGATATAGATGATTTAATTCGATATTCCATTATATGCATGATAATGATTTAAAGAAAATAAGAATAGGGCTATGTAATGTATGAGATAAATCGTTGAGCAAAATTCCCGAATCGCCGTTCCGTTTCCCGACCGACCTCCCCTTCCTCGCCCCCTCGCCACCAAAGACTATATATATATATATATACGTATATAGTCTTTGCTCGCCACTCTCGGTCGGCTCTCGGGTCGCGCCAACGCCGTGGCTACGCTGGCACCCCGTGTTTGGAACCGTTGCGGGAATTCGCAGCCGATGGTTGCCGCAACCAGAACCCTGCAATTTCCGCTGCCGCTTCTCGTGTTTTCCGAATGATGGGAGTCGAAAGTTGCCGCGACTAGAGTTCTGTAATCGATCGGAGATAAAAGAGCTGTATGGATGTTATGTTAAAAATATATAGATAGATTTGTTTAAAGCACTAGTCCCGCGGGAAAAAAAATATTCGATATATATGTACCGTACAAAAGGTCCACATTGGCAAACCCTTCTATTTTTCATGATATTGCAGTCAGTTTTTACAAAAAAAAAATCAAGGCGCAAAAGTCATTGTAATTGATGTTAAACTTGTAATGTTTTTATTAAATTTTTTTTTTTACCTTGTTGTTGGATATTTAATCTAAATACCATAGACCACTTTATTGATAATTTAAATAGGCGTGACTCGA
>NC_061852.1:20610689-20620689 GCF_019202785.1 Penaeus chinensis | reverse complement strand
AGGGAGAGAGGGAGGGGAAAGGGGAGAGAGGGAGGGAAGGAGAGAGAGGGAGGGAAGGAGGAGGAGGAAGGAGGAGAGAGAGAGAGAGAGAGAGAGAGGAGAGAAGAGAGAGAGAGGAGAGAGAGAGGGAGAGAGAAAGAGAGAGAGAGAGGGAGGGGGAGAGAGAAGAGAGAGAGTCGAGGAGAGAAGAGAGAGAGATGAGAAGAAGGGGAAGAGAGAGAGAGGGAGAGAGAGGAGAGAGACAGAGGGCGCAGATTGAGACAAGAGAGAAGAAGCAGAGACAGGCAGACAAGACAGACAATCAAAATGAAAAGAGGCGGGACACAAAAGACCGAGAAAGTAAAATTATAAAGATTACCTTTAATGATCTAATGATTAAGGGCATGAAATATGGACAGCGTTGGAAATAAACAGATGGGAGGGGGATAAGAAGAATAGAAAAAAAAAACCGGAAAAGAGAGAAAGGAAAAAAAAGGGGTTTGGGGGGAACAAAAGTGGGAGGGGGGGGGGAGTAAGGGTGACGGATGGGGTAAAGAGGGAGGGAGCGGGGAGATAAAGAAGGAGGAAAGGGGGGAGAAGGAGAGAGGGAAGAAAAGAGTAGAAAGAAATATAGGAAAGGAGGGAAAGAAGCGGTTGAAAAGGGAGGGAGGGAGTTGGGAAGAGGGAAAACGGGAGGAGGGAAAGAAAAAAAATAGGGAGAAAAAAAAGAGGGGAGTAGAGGCGAGGGAGGACAGGGAAATGGAGAGAGGAGAACAAAAAGGAAACAAAAAAAATAAATGACAGAGACAAAGAGGGGGGGGAAAAGGAAAAAGGAGAGAAAAGGAGAGAGATACGTGGAAAAGAGGGAAAGAGTGAGAGAGTGGAGGGGAGGGAGAAGGAAAGGGGAAAATAGAGGGAAAGAGGGAGGAGCGGAGGGGAGGAGCTTGAGGGAGAATTTTCTGTGCAGTTATTCACGACGTGTAGAAAAGTGTGTAATGGTGACAGGCTCGGGGGGGTGGGGGGGTAAGAGGGGGTTAAAAAACGGAATTTGACAAGGAAGGGGAGAGGAGGGGGGGGAGAAGTTGCGTTGATTTAATGCATGGTTTATGATTGGCCGCGCTGGTCGTAATGCAGTGTTAACCTGCAGGGATATTTTAAATTGACCGATTAAATGTTTATGTCTTGGAAAAAACACATCAAATTTGGGACGGGTAACATCGTCTGGTTTAATCACATGGGTTGGACATTTAAAGGGCTTTTTCGCCTGATGTACCCGTTGTATGATATTTAAATCAAACCCTTTAAAGCACCCTTGAGAAACCCTGTTGCCGGTTGGTCTGGGTCCTTTGAGTGTTTCTGCTTTTTTCCTGGTCTTTATTCGTTTTTTTCTGTTTTCTTCTTGCTTCTGCTTGTCTCTTTCTGTCTTTCCTTCTTCATTTTGCCGCTCTCTTCTTCCTCTTCTCGTCTCCCTTACACTCTCTTTCCTTCTTTTTGTTTCTCCCTCTTCTATTTGTTCTTGTGTCCCTATCTTCCTTTACTTCTTTTTGTCTTTCTCTCTCTTCTTGTTTTGCTTGGCTCTTTTCTCTTATTTTTTTTCAGTCTCTTTGTGTTTCTCTCTCTCTTTCTCCCTCTCTGCCTTTTCTTTTCCTTCGTGTCCTTATTTCTTTTTATCGTTTCCACCCCTATCTCTCTCTTTCCTTCTCCCGCTTTGCCTTTTTCTTTCTCTTCCCAGCCCTTGTCCTTTTTTACTCTTCCTTCCTTGTCTCTTGTTTCTCTCCATCGAAGTCTCCTTCTTTCTTTCCTTTTCACTCTCTCTCTCTCGCTCTCTCCCTCCCTCCCTCCCTCCCTCCCCTCCCTCCCTCCCCCCCCCCCCCTCTCTCTCTCTCTCTCTCTCTCTCTCTCTCTCTCTCTCTCTCTCTCTCTCTCTCTCTCTCTCTCTCTCTCTCTCTCTCTCTCTCTCTCCCCAGTCTCCCTTTTCCCTTTCCCTATTCATCTCCTTTCCTTCTTCCCCTAGTCCTTCTACCCCCTTTTCCTCCCTATTCATGATATGCTCCCCTTCCTCCCCTTGCCCTTTCCCCCCCCACCTTCCCCATTCCCCTTGGTTCATGTGGGCGTCGGTGTGGGCGTCATTGTGTTCATCCCCGCCACCCTAGTAGAGGGAAGTATTTATACAACAACGCCCACTCGATGACAACACCAAGCGTATCTATCCCTTGTTTTTATTGTTATTATTATAACTTAAAAGAAAAAAAGAAAAAGAAATATAAATCACTATTAAGGGCTAATTTTCTATCTACTTCTTGAAATGGACAAGACACCCAAATCACCTGCAGTTTTGGTATCGATTCAGAGTGGATATGAGACATTTATTCGATCGAAATAACCTGTTATATAGTTACGTGATGGTCCCCCTACACACCTGCTTGTGTTTAGAGTCACGCTTCTCGTTTTTTGTTGAGTGTGGTTTTTTGAGGGGTGTCTATTTTTTTGCCGTTTTGACCATGAAATAATTTATATTCAGGATCTAAATTCGTATGTGTGTTGAAGGGGGAGGAAGGAGAGGGCGTGTATGTATGTGTACGTGCGTGCGTGCGTTCGTGTGTGGGGGTGAAATGGATTAAGTGTGTGTGTGTGTATGTGTGCTTGTGTGTTCCAAGAAAATGTTTTACATATTGCAGTCAAATTTTCCGTCCTCATTAAAATCGCATGAGGATATTGTAACACACACGTATGTATACACACTCGCACTCAGGCACATACAGATAAAAACACACACCGTACTCCCCTCTTCCGCCCTCCCCAGCGCCCCAAATTCTTACCCGCCTATCGTCATCCAAAACCACACCTTCTCTCCCCCTCTTCTCCCCCTACTCAACTTCATTTCCCCCCCACTCCTTCCCCTTCCCTCCCACCTCTCCCTCCACATAACTTCCCCTTCCCCTCTACCTCCTTGCCGCATCCCGACCCCCTTCCCTCCCACCCTCCCTCCGCCTTAACTTCCCCTTCCCCCCTACAGTCTTCCCCCAACTCAACCTTTCCTCCTTCCCACCCCTACCCTCTTCTCCCAACCCGTACCACCCTCCCCCCAACCTCACCCCCAACACCTATCCAGTCCCCTCTTACTCCCGTACCTACATCCCTTCCCCCTCCTCTACCACCCCCCACCTCACCTCGCACCACAACCCCCATCCCCATTCCCCACCCCCACCTCCAGCCCCACCCTCCACCCACCACCCACCTTTTACCCAAAAGGCTTTACTCCCAATCACGAAACTTTATATTCTCAATGTATCCTTGCCCGCGCTGGCCGTGGTTCGTCCAGCTAATATTTCCCGCTGTTCTGCATCAGCGGGTAAGCGCAATTGAACTCATAAACTCCGCGACGTGATTCGACCCTTGGGGAGTGGGGGGAGAGGGGGAGTAGGGGGGAAAGGGGAAGGAAGGGGGTGAGTGGCGTGGGTGGGGGAGAGGGAGGGGGTATGGGGGAGAGGAGGGGTGAAGGGAGATGGGAGAAGGGAGGGAGAGGGAGAGACGGAAAGGGAAAGGGAAAGAAAAGGAGGGCGAGAAGGAAAAGGGAAGAGAGAGAGAAAGAGAGACGAAAGGCACTTGCTTCCTCTCCCCCCCCTCTTTTCCTCCCTCCCTCTCTCCCTCCCTCCCTCCCTCCCTCCCTCCCTCACCTCCCTCCCTCCCTCACCACCCTCCCTCTCTTCCCCCCCACCTTCACAATCCATCCATCCATCCCCCTCTCCCTCCCCTTTCTCTCTCCCTCTCTCTCCCTCCCTTTCTTAATTATCAACTCCGCTTCCCCCGGCTGTTTATTCACCCTCGTCTGACCTTCCATCTTCTCGTTACTCCCCGACCGCGTTCTGCCCTGCCGGACGACCGGAATTGCAAGCCGTAAACTAGCGTCTCATTCCGTTGCTTTCGCTCGCTACGTATGCGGCGGCGGGGGAAGGTCCGTCTCGTCCGGCGTTATTTTTCGTCGATAATTATGAAAGAAAGAAAAAAAAAAAGAAAAAAAAGAAAAAAGAAGTGAACGAAAAGATGGGAGGGGGATATATGTATGTGTAGAAAGGATTGAAGTATCTTATTTTTTATGATGATGATGGAATATTTGGTGCATTCATGCGTTCATGTTATAGTATATATATTTTTTTTTTGTGTGTGTGTATTGTATACTAAGTACTCGATATAAAATAATATAAACAGGAGGAGGAAGAGGTGGAAAAGGAAGAGGATGGGAGGGGGAGGGGGAGGGACAAGGGAAAGGGAAAGGGAAATGAGGGAAGGGCAGGAGAAGGGTAGGGGGAGAAGGAGGTAGAAAAGGAGGGAATATAAAAGAAGAAAAGGGGAGGAGGAAAGAGGAGGGGGAGAAAGGATAGGCAGAGAGGTGGGGAAGAGATGAAGAGGAAGAAAATAATGATGATGATAATTATGATGATGGTGATGATGATGATGATGATAATGATGAGGTGGAGGAGGAGGAGGAGAAAGAAGAAGAAGAAAATGAAGCAAATGAAGAGGAGGAGAAGGAGGAGGAGGGGGAGGAGGGGTGAGAGATGGAGTGGTATAAAGAGCCAGTTACAAGCACAAGCACCGGTCCTGCATACCTGGCTGTTGTTCGTTGTATGAGCAGAGGAACTTGTCATACATCTAGGAGTTACTGTCATGGCGTCTCGGAGAAACAACTACAAGACGCTGGTTAAGGCTCGGGATCGTTTATAAGACATGGTTCAGTTTCTTAACGACGATAGCGATGATGGAGCGATTTCTCGGAGTCGCGCGAGCATGTTCCGCGTGAAATGTTCGTTTTAATTTGAGTATGAGAGTGCACTGTATCGTGTACGTAAGTAGTATCAACGGTGAATGGCAAAACTAGATGAAGGGATCTCAGTGATGATATACAATCTTTAGATACTAAAAAAAAAAAAAAAAATATGTATATATATATACATACTCATCCCTCGAAGAAGAAGAATTTTAAAAAAAGAAGAAAAGCCTAATTTCCACACAGAAGTATGATCAGTAGTCTGAGATCATGATTTCCCAACACACACCCGTCTCAAGGAAGTTTCAAAGAGGTAAGCCGGTGAACGAGCTTGATCACGGTAGGGTCTTCCAGCTCGTTATTGACACCTGCGTCTTAAAGAGGGTGATAGGCGGCGGCTTTGAACTAGCGAGGTAATAAGAGGTTGCGATACACTCCCAAGATTTATTTTTTTTATTCTATTTCTTTTTTTTATTCCATTTTTTTTATTTTTCTTTCTTTCGTGGAAGCGGTTGGTGTCTTGTCGATGATTATGTAATGGGAACATGGCGGTGGGATACGGGAGTAAATGTAGACGATGCGAGAGGAAAAAGGTATGTCTCATTATCATTTTTTTTTGTGGGGGGGGGGGGGGGAGGGGGGTGATTACCGAGTTTCGTGCAAGAAAGATACAAAGAAGGTAAATAATTAGAAGAGTTGAAATACCCAAAAATAAAAATAGAAATAAAAAAATAAAAAACAGAAATAAAAAGAAGAAATGGCACGGCCGGTAGAAAAAAGTAAATAAATAAAAAAGGACGATGAGAATATTCGCACAGACAAAAAAGATGAAATTATATGCATGCGAGTCTAATGACAACTGAAAATGATAAAAAATCTTATCAGCCCGTGTAGATCTTCATAGAAAATTACACCTTTGTATAATGGTTGAATTTGTATATACATATATGGTATTATTTGTCTTAACGCGATTATTATTTTCTTTTTCTTCGTTAAGGGGAGAGAGAGAGAGAGAGAGAGAGAGAGAGAGAGAGAGAGAGAGAGAGAGAGAGAGAGAGAGAGAGAGAGAGAGAGAGAGAGAGAGAGAGGAGAGAGAGAGAGAGAGAGAAAGGGAGAGAGAGAGAAAGGGAGAGAGAGAGAAAGAGAGAAAGAGAGAGAGAGAGAGAGAGAGAGAGAGAGAGAGAGAGAGAGAGAGAGAGAGAGAGAGAGAGAGAGAGAGAATAACAAACTTTAAGACAGACAGACAGACAAGATATGTATACATACATACTTATAGACAAATATGCAGACAGACAGACAGACAGACAGACAGACAGACAGACAGACATACAGACTGGCAGAGAGACAGACAGACAGACAGACAGACAGACAGACAAATCAAATAGACAATCAGTCAGTCAATCATACAGACAGACAGGCTGTAAAACAAGCAGACAAACAAACAAAGCAGCAAAGAATAAAGGGAAGAAAGAGAGAGAAAGAGAATGGAATAAGCAATCCCCCGCATATATTTTCGGCGCCGAAATTGTCAAGCAGTGTCATGATAGCGTGACATTCTTCTGTCCTTTACACCGAACTCTTTCATGTTCCGCGAGCAATCTTTCTTTCCTCCCTGCGCCCTCTCTGGGTTTTTTTGTTGTTTTTTTGGTAAAGGAAGTAGGAGAGTAATGGAAAAAAAATGAAAGAGAGAATGGAAAAAGAAGAAGAAGGAAAAGGTGATGATGACGAAAGAAGGAAGGAGGGAAAGAATTGGATAAGAAGGAGAAGGAAAATAGAAGAAAGATGAGGAGGGGGGGGGGGGGTGAGAAGAAGACTATATAAAAGATAAAGAATACAGTTGTTACAAAGCAAAAAAAGAGAGAGAGGGGAAAGAGAGAGACGAGAGAGGGAGGAGAGAGGGGGAGAGAAGGAAGAGAGAGGGAGGAGAGAGAGGGGGGATGAGGGAGAGAGGGGAGAGAGGAGTGGGAGAGAGGGGGAGAGGGGAGAGGGAGAGAGAGTGGGAGAGGAGAGCGGGAGAGAAGATGCGGGAGGAGAGAGGGGAGGAGGGGAGCGGAGAGAGGGAGAAGGGAGAGGTGAGAGGGAGAGGGTGAAGGTGAGTGAAGTTGAAGGTGAAGGTAAGGGAGAGGGAGAGGAGAGGGGAGAGGGAGAGGGGAGGGAGAGGGAGGGGAGGGAGAGGGAGAGAGGAGAGAGAGAGAGAGACTGATTGAAAGAAAGAAAGAAAAAAAAAAAGGCTCAGAAATCACGCTTGACCTCCTTCAAGCTGCGAATCAGGTTACGGCATCGAAGTTTCGGCAGGTCTCGTAAATCGCGGTGTTCTGGCGAGACGGCGTGCGTGTGACGTGCTCTGGTACGGCGCTGCACGTTGCCTCGAAAACTGGGCTTCAAATTCCCCTCCCCCCCCTCCCCCTTTTTTTCCCATGCCTTGCCTCATGTTTTTTTTCCTCCCTCTTCCTTCCCCTGCTCCCCACACCCTCTCACCACTCTTTCTCTGTATTCTCCTTCTTTATTTTATATTCTTCTTTTCTTTGTCTTGTTTTCTTTCTCTCTCTTTCTCTCGTTCCTTCCTTCCTTCCCTTCCTCCTTTCCTCCCTCCCTTCCTCCCTGCTTTTATAATTTGCCCTCTTATCCCCCCTCTTTCTCTCTCTCTTTCCCTGCCCCCCCTCCCTCTCTCTCTTCCTCGCTTCGGCCTCCCCCTCCCCCCTCTCTCTTCACCCCCCCCTATGCTTCGGCCTCCCCCCCCCCCTTCCCTTGTCATGCGTCCGCTTGGGGTCATTTCACGGCCCTTCTGCGGCGCCCTCCCACGCTTGGCGAAGGGCTCATGTGTGGGGTTTATTTGTCTTTATTATTATTAATGTATTTCCTTTTTCTTGTTGGGTTTTAACTTTCATTGTTGTGTTTTTTTTTGTCTCTTTGTCTTGCTTCGTTTTGTGTTTTTCTTTATTATTGTTTTTTTTTTCTTTGCTTCATTCTTTCTCTTCCTCCACGTTTCTTGCTCATTCTACCTCTTCTTCCTTCTTATCTTGAAGTTTATTCTCTCCCCTTCTCTCATCTTTCCTACCTTATTTTCTTCTATTCTGTTTACACACACAAACAAACAAATAAACAAGCACAAAAACAAACAACCTCTTTAATTTCCTCTTCCTCCCCCCACACACTCTCTTCCTTCCTTCCTTCTCTCACCCTTCCATTCCTTCTCTTCCCACTTTCATTTTTTGTTTACCCCCCCTTCCTCCTACCTTCCTTCACCCCCTCCCTCCCCCTCACCCCCTCAACCTTCTCACGCCCACCCAGTTCGTGAGACGCAGCGACCCTTCTTAAAAGGCCTCGTCTCAGGAGGGACTTTGTGTCGCTCTTTGTGTTGTTGACGTCGTTGGGGGTAGGGGGGGAGGGGAAGGGAGGTGGAGTGGGTGGGAGGGAAAGGGGAAGGGGGATGGAGTGGGTGGGAGGTGGGAAGGGGAAAGGGGGGGGTAAAGAGGAAAGAGGAAAGGATTGGGGGTGGAGTGGGTGGAGGGAAAGGGGGGGTGGAGTTTGGGTGGGAGGGGAGGGGAAAAGGGTGGGGGTATGAGGGAAAGGGGAAGGGGGGATGGATGTGGGTCTGGGCGGGGAAGGGGGATGGTGTTTTGAGTGGGGTGGGAGGGGAAGGGGGAAACGGAGGGGTATAGGGAAGGGAAGGGGGATGGAGTGGGTGGGAGGGGGAAGGGGGAAGGAGGGGGTATGAGGGAAAGAGGAAAGGGGATGGAGTGGGCGGGAGGGGAAAGGGATGGGTGGGTGGTAGGAGAAGGGGATGGAGTGGGCAGGAGGGGAAGCGATTACAAGGATATGGAGATGGGAGAAGGGGTGGGGATAGAGTGAAGGAGGGGAGGAAGGAAAAGATGGTAAGGTAGGGAGGAAGTTGATGAGGGGAGGAAAAGATGGAAGTACGACGAGAGGGGAGAGGGAGAGGGGATAGAGAAGGAAGAAATATGAGAAGGAAAGGGAGAGGCAAAAATAAGGAAGATAGATAATTGACAAGAAAGGTGATATTTGGCAAAAAAGGAGCAAGAATGGTAACGAGAGGGGAAGAGGCTAAAGCAGGAGTGAATGTAAGGTAGACAGGAGCAGTTTTGGAAAAAAACAAAAAAAAAGTGTGCAAGAGAGAGAAGAAATGGGGTAGGCAGAAGAGGGGAAGAAGGGGTGGGTAGGGTGAGGGAAGAGGGGTGGAGGCCGCGGGTGTGGGTGGGGTATCTGAGAGATTATATGGTTTGGATCATGCCTTTAAAGGGCTCTGTGATGGGTTTAATTGTTACAGAGTACTGTGTTTGCGAAATGTTTAAAGACCTTCGGAACGCATGGATTTCATGGTATAAGTCGAATCGCGTATATAAATTGTGGTACGAGTTACGACACAAAGAATTTAACTTACAAAATAATATTACTTTTTAATCATTTGCCTCTTTTATTTATTTTTTACGTAGTTCATAATAGCACAAGAGATATTTGACTATATATTTTACTTTTTAACAACAGTACTGGATAACTGATTTTGCAATTAAAATAATATCAGCAAAATTTAATTAATGGTAATAATTCTTGCGAACAGATTAAGTATGGAAGATAATAGATACGTTTTGTCAAGAGCAGGTAATTGTTGACTTGTTCCGAGTGATTACCGAATGCCGTGAATATTTCCCTGTCAATTAAATCTACACTAATTCCCGCATGACAGGTCCCCGGGGAGGTTCACGGATGGACAATATCTGCGCTATTTGCAGTTCGTGTCATAAACTTCAACATTTTGGGGTAAAAAAGAAGAGAGAGAAGGAAGGGGGAGGTGATGGGGAAGAACGGAGGCGGGCTGTCGGGTGGAAGGGGGTGGAGGCGAAGGTGGAGGGTGATGGAGGGGGAGGAGTGGGATGAATAGAAGTTTTGGGAAGGGGGTAAGGAAAAGGGGGGCAGGGTGATAGGAAGGGGAAAGATAGGGGTTAGGAGGGGTTGAGAAAGGAAAGGGGAGAAAAGGTGAAGAAAAGAGGGGAGAGGGGCGGAGGAGGGGGAGGGGGACCCGATTGGGATACGAGGGAGGAAGGAGTGTAGGAAAAAGTTTAGGGGAAGGAGAAAAGGAGGGGGGGGGGGGAGAGAAAGAGGGGAAGGGGTGGGGTGTTGGGTTGATTGGGGAATGTTCTTACGAGGAACACGCTGACTTGCACGGCGGCGTCGTCAGGATCCTTGCATTGGCGGGGGAGTTACTGAAGGCGGCTCCCGTTAATGGCCAAGTCG
>NC_061852.1:20605689-20608189 GCF_019202785.1 Penaeus chinensis | reverse complement strand
CCTCCTCCTCCTCCTCCTCCTCCTCCTCCTCCTCCTCCTCCTTCTCCTCCTTCTCCTCCTCCTCCTCCTCTTCAGCCTCCTCCTCAGCCTCCTCCTCCTCCTCCTCATCCTCCTCCTCAGCCTCCTCCTCCTCCTCCTCCTCCTCCTCCTCCTCCTGCTCCTCCTATTCCTCCTCCTCCCCTCCTTCAAATGTTCCGTCTCTTCCTACGCCTTTAAGAAGTAGGGGAGATGGGATAGTGGTAATTAAAAAAGGACGAAGAGAAGAAAGAGAAGGAGAGCAGAAGGAGGACAAGGAAGAGAAGTGGGTAAAGACCGAAGCGATGGACGGAGGAAAGATGAGGAGAGGGAGAACTCGAAGAAAGTGGAGAGGGAAAAGGGAATAAGGAAAGGGAGAGGAAAAGAGGAAGGAAAAAGAAAGGGAAAGGTAAGAATTATTAAAGAGAAAGGAAGAGGAAAGAGGGAAGAGAAAAAAGGGAAAATGTAAGAATTAAGGGAAAGGGAAAGAGGATTAAAGGCGGGAGGATTAATAAGAATGGAGGAAGAGGGAAAGAGGGAGGAGGAAAATTGAGAATGGGAGAGCACGAAAATGAAGGGGAAGAGGAAGAAGAAAGAAGCGGAATAGGAAGGAAGGAAGAACTAGAAAGTCAGACGTAAGGTTGGAAGATAAATTGGGAAGCGAGAGTAAAGGGGAAGAAAAGAAGGGGAAAAGGGAAAAGAGAATAGAACAAGGGAGAAGGAGAGAGAAAGGAAGAAGGAAGGAAGGAAGGAGATAAAGTGAGAAGGAGAGAGAGGAGAAGGGGAGGAGAGGAGGGAAAGAGAGTGGGGGTTGAGGGGGGGTTGAGGGGGGGGGTTGTGTCACCGCGGGCATGCGTTCTCTTATCTCGTGCCTGACGTATTTATTTTTATTTTTTTTCTGTTTGTTCGTCATGTTTTTTTGTTTTTTTTACCCATATGTTTGTGAATATTAACTTTAAAAAAAATATATCGTTATGATTGTTTCCATATATTTGTGTATATTGTAATTAAAAAAAAAAAAATTATTGTTATGATTTTTTTTCGTATGTTTATGTATATTGTAATTTTGAAAAAAAATCACCATTACTGTTTTTTTTTCGTATGTTTGTGTATATTGTAATCTTTTTTTAAACTATTATTATTGTATTTTTTTTTTTTCCGTGTGTTTGTGTATATTGACTTCTGTTCCTTTGTTTTACCTTTGATGATTGTGCTCAAGTTCGATCTTTCAAGACGCGTTTGAAACATCCTTTGCAGAATGTCTGATAATAAGTTGCAATAATAATAATGAAAAAGATCATGCAAAGTCATCCTCGAATCGACAAAACTTTTGAGTTAAAAAAAAACAAAAAAAAAACAGAAATAGGAAATTTCCATTTTTTTCCCAGGGATATCATTGTCGTTATTGTTATTATAGTGATTTTTGTATTATTATTATTGTTATCTTTGTTATTATTAGTAGTAGTAGTTGTAGTAGTATTAGTAGTAGTATTATCATTATTATAAATATTGTTGTTATCATTATTATTATTATGATTTATTATTATTGTTATTTTTGTTTCTGTTATTATTATTGTTATTATTATTATTATTATTATTATTATTATTATTATTACTACTATTATTGTTATTATTATTATTGTTATTATTATTATTGTTATTATTATTATTATTATTATTATTATTATTATTATTATTATTATTATTACCATCATTATCATAATCATTATTATTATAATCATTGTCCTTATTATCATCATTATCATTATTATTATTATTATTATTATTATCTTTATTATTATTACTGGTATTATCATTATTATTATTATTGTTATTATTATTATTATTATTATTATTATTATTATTATTATTATTATTGTTGTTGTTATTGTTATTATTATTATTATCATCATCATAACTTTTCATTACTATTTTTTAATGTTTTAATATTTTCACTATTATTTATCATTAATATCAATATTATTGTTATTCTTGTTGTTACTATTATCATCGTCAGTATCATTTTGATCTATTTTTCCAAGTCATCATTTTTGAATTTGTACCTGTGTGTTTTCTGCATATTTGCCTTGTTTACAGATGTCACACAAGAGTAAACAAAGCTCATGGCAAGACGGGTCGGAGTGTATGTACAGTCCTTTGTTGGAATGTGGGGGATCGTGTAGTCTCATGTTTTACTAAGTCGTTTTTTCTTTTTTATGAGACACAAAGCAATAATGTTAATGGAAAAAGAAAGAAACAAGATGTCATGTTCTTGTCAGTGAAGTTTGATGGAATGTATATACAGACACTCATGCCTGACATGCACGCGTAAACACGCACAGGCACACACGTGCAAGCACAAAATATTTTTTTACACACACGCACACGCACACGCACACGATCACGCACACGCACACGCACACGCACACGCACCCGCACCCGCACACGCACACGCACACGCACACGCACACGCACACACACACAC
>NC_061852.1:20574848-20579848 GCF_019202785.1 Penaeus chinensis | reverse complement strand
GAAGGGGAAAGGTTAACGAAACAAGGAGAAGGAGGAGGAGAATACTAAATGAGGAAGGAAAAGAGAGGGAGAGAGGGAGGGAGAGGGAAAAGGAAAAGGGGAGAGGGGAAAGAGGGCAGAAGGGAGAGGTGAGAGGGGAGAGGAGAGGAGGTTGCGAGGGAGAAAAGGAAAGGGGAAGAGGATAAAGAGAGGAGGAGACGAAGGGTAAAGAGGGGAGAGGGTAGAGGGGGGGGGGGAGAGGGGAGGAGGGTGCGAGAGACGGCTCCATCCTCCCCCTTTTAACGAATCTTCCCGCCGTCGTGTTCCAGCCTTTCGAACTGTTTTGCTTTCTTGTGGGTAAGCAAAATTTTAATCAAGATGATCCTTGTAAGAAAGCGGCAATTTTGGCGAATAAAGACACTGCGGGAATGTGGCTGCCGATGAAGTTTCCGATTCGTCGTTTTTTTCGGAAAAAGAAAAATATATGTATTTCACTTCTTTCTTTGTTTCGTCTTGTCTCACTCTGCCGCGCTTATTTCTTCGTACGTTTGTTGTGTTATCAAAATATATTTAATGTTTTTTATTTTTATTTTTCACTTATTCTACTCTGAGTTTTCCAGCTTGCTACGTGTCTCCCAAAAATGGGTTTAGAGAGGGATGAAAGAGAAAATGAATGATAAAACAGCGCTTCCCGCACCTCACTTGTCCCCGCAGGTCTGAGCGTTTGCAAAGTTCGCATTGTTTAGACAAGAATTTTCCGCCCCTTCTTGTTCCTTTATCCATTCATATCCTTGATCACAGAGCAATATAATATTTTCCCATCCACACCACGTCGGAACAAAAGGAATAACAAATGGTTAAAGAAACGTTTGCGTTATTTTCACCGGCATCAAGAAAAAAAAAACGGGTCTTAAAACAACTGGAAGATACGTTGAAAACGCGCGGGAAAAGTCGCTTCAAGAAAAATTTCTCTGTAAACATTAATTTCGTCTTTTTCACACACCATGCTACGAGTTTTCATCAAGCGGGGGAAACAAAACAATTCTCCATCTGCGCATTAATTAGGAAAGAATGGAAAAATTCTCGCAGCTGTTTTTTGGCGGGGGAATTTACATTTGTTTAAATAAAGATCATACCCCGCGGTTCTGATTATGCATCCTAGTGTGGACCGCTAATCAATACCTTGTTCCGCACTGTTTGTTTACTTTGCTCAAACTTTCCCCCCTTTAATTTTTTGATTAAAGATTCATTTGACTATGTATCACCATTGGGTCCGAAATATGCCGATGTCTCATGGGGGAGGGGGGGGGGGGGGAGGGGGTAAGAGTCGTGGGGGTGTAGGAGAAGTAGGAGGAAGAATAAGAAGAGGAGGGAGGCGATAGACGGTAAGGGGGGGGAGGGGGGGCGCAGAGAAGAGGGAGAGGAGGAAGGGATCCAATAGGGAGGACGGGAATGAGGATGGAAAGATGGGTGGGCATGGCGTCTCATGGGGCGTGGGAGGGGAGGAGAGGGGAGGAAAGGGGAGGGATGGGGAGGGGGAGGTTGAGAAGAAGAGACAAGTCTAATCTTCCCACGGTGATAGTGAGACATTAATTAAATCACATTTCCCTCGCAAGTTTCATTAATGACGTACACACTTTCGTCAAAGTCTCTTATGTGTCTCGACATTTTTTGCGGGGAATTCTCTCGTCTTTTTTTCTTTCCTCTTTCTCTCTGTCTCCCTCTCTCTCTCTCTCTCGCTCTCTCTCTCTCTCTCTCTTATTTTATAGGAAGGTTTCCATTACGCCAAGTCGCCGGAGAAGGTTTCGCACCGGTCTATTTTTGCCTCCGTCTCTGTATTGCCTTTGAGTCGTTGGTTTGTAAAAGGCAAAGTAATTAAAAGCGGAAAGACGGTTTAAGCATAATGGCGGAACAAGTGCCGTCTGACAAGGAGTCTTTGAAGTAGGTACGTATCCTTCGGTCTTTCCCTTCCCTTATAGGATCCCGCGAGTCCTTGGAAGAGTACAGATGCTTTCCTATAAGGCCTGAGGGAATTCTGGGTCGCGAGCGCCATCTTGTAAATTGCGTGTACTTTGATTTCGTTATGTCGGAATTTTTAGGTTGGCGGTTGTATGAAAGTCTTTGGGCATAATGAGTCCTGTAAAGACTATTACGGTCTTATATTACGGATATCTTGTCACTGTTTGGTGCAATATCCTGAGATCGATCGCAAGTGGAGACCTTGCTTGGGAATGTCCTTTGCCGATGTTTGTTCAACGCGTGCGATTTTATTTTTATCTTAGATATGCTCACGAATTAATTTACTGCGGATTTCAATGTATTAGTATTAGTTATTCTTTCTGATTTTTTTTCCAACCTCATTCGTATGGTCTGTATTTTCTCCTTTTCCTCAACCGCCTCACGCCATCTGCGATTCAAGTTCTAAATAGCATTTTTTTTTTTTTTTATCTTCTCTTTTCTTTCATCTTCTTCCCATTCCTGAATTCCCACATCCCTGTTGTTCTGCCGAGAATCCCGTCACAGATTTCATGCATATATACCTATTTTTGTTGTTGTCTCGCCATATTCCTTAGAGAAATATCTTTCTTTCGGGTCCGCCTCTGCCGCTAAGGATCATCTCCTGCTCTGTTGTTGAAGATAATCCCGCAGTGTATTTTGTAGATATGCAAATGCTAATCTCAAGTCGGTGGAGATTAGGGTTATCTTCATCGACTCGCGCTGTTATCTCACCCCGGTCTTTGTGCTGTGTCAAAGCGTGGGTGTTTTTTTGTTGGATTGTGTGTGTGTGTGTGTGTGTGTGTGTGTGTGTGTGTGTGTGTGTGTGTGTGTGTGTGTGTCTGTGTATGTGTGTGTGTGTGTGTGTTGTTGTTGTTGTTGTTGTTGTTGTTGTTGTTGTTGTTGTTGTAATAATATAATGATGATGATGATAATGATAAAATAATAATAATAATAATAATAATAATAATAATATTGTTATTAACATTATTATCATTAGCATTATCATCATTAAAATAATAATTATTGTTATTATCATTGTTACTATTATTATTATAATAATAATAATAATAATAATAATAATAATAATAATAATAATTGTTATTATTATCATTATTGTTATTATTACTTTTATTATTATTGTTATTGTTACTACTATTATTATTATTGTCTATTATTATTATCTATTATAATTATTATTACTATTAGTATTATTATTATTATTTTTATTATTATTAATCATCAGCATCAGCATCATCATTTTTATATTATTATTATTATTATTATTATTATTATTATTATTGTTATTATTATCAGTATTACTATTGCTATTACTATTATTAATGATACCATATCATTATTATTATTATTATTATTATTATAATTTCGATATTATTATTATCATTATTATTATTATTATTATCATTATTATTATTATTATTGATATTATTATTATTATTTTTATTATTATTATTATTATTATTATTATTATTATTATTATTATTATTGTTATTGTTATTGTTATTATTATTATTATTATTATTATTATTATTATTATTATTATTATTATTATTATTGTCATCATCATCATCATCATCGCTATTACTGTAATTACTAATATCATTATTATTATCATCATTATCATGATTATTTTTACTACTTTTATTACTTTATCATTATTGTTATCATCATTATCACACATTTTATTGTTATCATTATCATTGTTGTTATTATTTGTGTTATTATTCCTATTCTTATCATTATTACTACTATTTTAGGTTATTATTGTTGTCGTTATCATTACTACTTTTATTATTATTATTATTATTATTATTATTATTATTATTATTATTATTATTATTATTATTTTCATTATTATTATTATTATTATTATTATTATTATCATTATTATTATTGTCATTGTTATTATTATTATTATTATTATTATTATTATTATTATTATTACTATTATTATTACTATTATTATCATCATCATCATTATAATTATCATTATCATTATCATTATTACCATTATTACTGTCATTATTATAGTTGATGTCGTTTTTGTTATCATTATTATTGTTATTATTATTATTATTATTATTATTATTATTATTATTATTATTATTATCATTATTATAGTTAATATGATTATTATGATTGCGATAGCAATTATTATTATCGTTGTTATTATCAAAGTTATCATTATTATTATTGTCATCGTTATTTTTGTCGTTATTATCGTTATCATTATTATTATTATTGTCGGTATATTTTGGTCAACATCAGCATCATGATTAATTATAATAACACTAGTAATAATAACCTTACTCTGCTTTCCTGGTAATGATCGCAATAAAGATAAGGCCAATGACGTTGCAAATGATGATAATGATGACCGTGGTAATCATGATGAGAAAAAAAAAATCTTTCAATCATGTTCGTAACACACAAGAAAATTATGTAAAATATATAACGGTGTACTAAATCCAACATAAATATACTGCTCCATCTATCGTAATCACAAAAAAAGAAGTTTTCGCAACATATAATGAGGCGATTTTTTTTTTTTTTTGTACATACTTTGAAATAAAAGGAAAGGCTTACCCCCTCCTCTCCTCCATCCCCTCCCCCCTCCCCCCCCACCACTTCCCCTTCCCCTCCCCATCCAAAGTGGTCGATACGAGTACAAGTGAGTAAAAAATATATGGCTTATACTCCAAGTGAATTTGTGATATGTGATATATAGTTGAATCTGTGGTGGATTAAAAAGATATATGGGGTGTAGTTCAGGTGAATAGAGTGTGAGTAGATATAGAAAAAAATACTACAGCGGTATATAATGTATGGTGCGTGTGTGATTCCGAAATGAAAACGTATAGTAGGAATGAATTATCGTGTTCAGTACAAGTGGACGAGGACAATTCTTAGAATATAGGAGGGACGAATGATGTAGACATATATGCACACACACATACACATACACACGCACATGCGCACACGCACACGCATACACATACATGCAT
>NC_061852.1:20564848-20567348 GCF_019202785.1 Penaeus chinensis | reverse complement strand
GATAAAGCAATAATGATGAAGATAACAGTAGTAATGCTATTACTGATTATAGTAGTAACGATGATGACAGTGATAAAGATGATAATAATTATAATAATAATTATTATTATTATAAATATAATAATTATAATAACAATATCAATAATAATAATTATGATAATGATAAGAAGGAGAATAAGAATACGAATAATAATTATAAAACTATTGATGATAAAGATAATGATAATGAACATGATGATGAGGATGATAGTAATGATAATGGATATGATGATAATTATCATGATAATAAGAATGATAGTAATAATGATAATAAGAATGATAGTCATGATGATAATAAGAATGACAGTAATGATAATAGTAACAAAAGTAACTGAAATATTAATGATAATAGTAATGGTAATAATGGTAGTATTGTTGCAGTTTATATAATCTTATATTAGCGATGATAGTAACGAGATGATGACAATGGCCATAATAACAGTAAATACAGTATATAGTAATAATTATAGTACTAACAGTGACATGGTCTTAAGGTAACAAGCATGTTCAGAGTAAAGCGCACACCCATTGTTATAGACAATTCTGCGTCTCAAAATCTGCAGATGTTTGAAAGCGAATAAATTATTTTTTTAGAATTGAGTTTTTTTTTCTTTTCTTTTCTTTTTGTGTCTTGCCTCGCCTGTCCCCTTTACCTTTACCTCGGTACATTTTTTTTCTTTCCCTCCTCCCTCCTTCTCTCCCTTCTTCCCCCTCTTTTCTTTCCGCCTTTCACCCTTTCTCTCTACTCCTCTTCTCCTCCCCTCACTCTCTCACCTCCTCCCCCACTCCCTCTCCTCCTCTCCCACTCCCTCTCCTTCTCTCCCACTCCCTCTCCTCTCCTCTTTCTCCTCCTCTCCCACCTTCCTCCTTTTTTCTCTTTCTCTCCGCCCTTCACCTTCTCTTCCCACTCCCCCTTCTGCCCTCACTCTCCCACCTCCTCTTCCACGCCCTCTCCCCCCCCCCCCGCCCCTTCCATCGCCCCTCAACCTCCACAGAATGAGGAAGACTGTAATCCTCATCTCATCCCTTTAATCATACAATCTCCCCCTCCTTCTCCCCTCTCTCCCTCCTCCTCCTCCTCCTCCTCCTCCTCCTCCTCCTCCTCTAACTTCCCTCCCTCCCCCCTCCCCCTCCTCCCCTCTTCCCAATTCTCCCCCTCCGTCTCTTCTCTCCTCCATCCTCCTCCTTCTCCTCCTCCTCCTCCTCCTCCTCCTCCTCCTCCTCCTCCTCCTCTCACCCCCTTTCATTCTCTCTTCTCCCCTCCTACCTTCCTCCCTCCTCCATCACGCCTCTTACCCCCCCAGTACTCCCCTTCGTTACCCCTTTCACCCCCCTCCCTCCCTCCCTCCCTCCCTCCCTCCCTCCCTCCCTCCCTCCCTTCCTCCCTCCCTCCCTCCCCGCCGCTGCCGCCCCCATTCGGCTTCATTTTTTCAATTTCTTAATCAGACGCATCTACCAGAAGGCTCTGAACACTGGCATTTGAGTTGCAAAGGAAGCTAGGGATGGTGCGGCGAGGGGGGTGGGGAAGGGAGGAAGGGGAGGGGGTGGGGAAGAGGGAAAGGGACATGGGGAAGGGGAAAAGGGAAAGGGCAAAAGGTAGGGGGATGGGGAAGAGGGAAAGGGGGAAGGGTTAAGGAAGAGAGTAAGGGGAGGTTAGGGAAGAGGGTAAGGAAGGAGAAAGGGGAAGAGGAAGGTGATTGGAAAGGGGAAGGGGAAGGGGTGAGTTGGTTAGGGTGAATTAGGAGGGAGGGGGGAGAGGTTAAGAAGGGGGAAAGGAGGGTTGAGTTAGGCCGGGGTGAATGAGGAGGGAGGGCTGAGGGAGAGACTACAAAGTAACTGCTATTCTTTCTTCCGAAACCCCTTTTCATCTCCTTTCTACACGCGCCTTTTGTGTGTGTTATTTCTTGATTTTCTATCTTTTCTTCCCGACCTACAGCTTTCTCCAATCCTACCTCATCCTCCACCTCCCCCCCCCCCTCCACCATCACTTCTGCTCCTCCTCTTCCTCGTCTCCTCCTTCCCTCCTCCGCTGCCTTCAGCAACTCCACCACCCCTTTCTTCTAAACATTATCACCCCCTTCCCCCTCCTCCACCACTTCTCCCTCCTCCACAACACCCCTTCGCCCTCCTTCCCCTCCCCTTCCTCTCCTTCCCCTCCCCTTCCCCTCCTTCCACTACATTCCTTCCTACCCCACCATGGCCACACACACACACACACACACACACACACACACACACACACACACACACACACACACACACACACACACACACACACACACACACACGTACGCACGCATGCACGCACGCAAATTGCACAGACCAACGTGCAACTTTTGACCAATTAACGCGTTCGAAACCAGTTCATTTACAGCAGTGGCGGAACGGAATCCTATGACTACCCCCCCCCCCAAAAAAAAAAAAAAAAAAAAAAAACAGATACAGACACACACAGACACAC
>NC_061852.1:20544848-20549848 GCF_019202785.1 Penaeus chinensis | reverse complement strand
TCTATCTGTTTATATCTGTATATTTATATATATCTATCTTTTCATCTATCTATATGTATATATCTTCAAAGCTTTTATCATTTTTCTGATCTTTCTCTCTCCTTTTTCTTCTCTCCTTCCACTCCTGCTTCATCCTGTCTCTCTATTTCTTCTTTTTCATATGTCAAACCCGCGATTTCTCGTAGATTCTTTTCTTTATTTTGTATTTATATTTTCACTTTCTTTTCCTTCTCTTCCAGTTATTCCTCTTTCTCTTACTCTACTTCTCTTCTTAATCATTCCTTTCTTTATCTTTTCTCTTCTCAAACTTTCTTCTTCTACTTTACTTCTTCCTTTCTTTATCTTCTTTATCCTCATTTCCTTTACGCTGTCAAGTATCTTCGTCTCTTTCTCTCTGCTCCCCTTCTCTTCCTCTCGTTTCATTCTTCCCCTTTCTTGCCTCCTCCCACTCTCCTCCTCCTCTTCTCTCCATCTCCACTGGTTCCTTCCCCTTCCCGCTCCCTCCATCCTTCTCACTTCCCTCCTACCCCCCCCCTCTCCCTCACCCCACACATCCCTCTCCATTCCTTCCCCCTACTTCCCTCCCTTCCCCCTCCATCTCCCACTCCCCTCCCATTCCTCCACTTCTCTCCATTCCCCCTTCCTCCCCCACTTCTCTCTCCTCCCCCTTCCCCCCCATTCCCCATCCCCTTCCCAACATCCCTCTCCCCCCAATTCCCTCCTTTTCCCCCTACATCCTCCCACTCCCCTCCCCTGCCCCTCCCTCCCCCTCAGCATCTTGTAAGGCGCAGGAAGTCCCCGGGAGGCGGCTGACCAGCACCAGCGTCGCCTTTCCGTCATGGCCGTCGCTTTCTCGTTTCTTCCCCTTTGTGTGGTGAGGAGGGGGACCCGCTCTCCTTACCAGTGGGCCTCGGGATTCTCTGGCTCTGTCTGTCTCTCTGGCTCTGTCTGTCTCTCTGGCTCTGTCTCTCGCTGTCTCTGTGCCTCACTGTGTGTCTCTGTCTCTGTGGCAATCATTAAAACCAACGTGTTTACTATTTTTATCGAAAGTATCATTCTATGGCCATTGCATTACTTATGATTATCATCCATGTATTTTTTTTTTGGATAATGAAATTTCTGCACAGACAGGGAGGGGGAGAGTATGGAAGCAAAAAGGCCTATAGCGAAATCAATAGCTCGGTAGATCGGAAATTAAGGTTTGATTTTCTCCTTTTTTTTGTAAACGCACACTGATCGACGTATTTGCACGTTCATACCAACACATACACATACGGAATACCCATACAGATACGAGAAAACATTAACATGCATCCACACACATGTACTCTCATGTGTACATAAACACACCCTACTTTACCCCACTATCTTAGGTCCATCCCTAGTCCCCTCCTTCTCCCTACCATATCTGCCCCTACTTCCCCTACTACCTTTTCGCTATTATCTTGTAAGAAGCCCCCAATCTGGCCCCCTCTTTCCCCTTCTCCGATCGAACACTTTCCTCTTCCCCTCCTTAACCCCCTACCTAAGAATACCCTCCCCCATCACGCCTCCTCACCGCCTACTATTCCCTACCGCCTCAGGGAGCCCCTTCCCACCACCCACCTCGAAAGCTGCAACCCGCCACCCCTCATCCACCCTACCCCAGACCCTCTTTACCCCCGTGGAAATTTCGACGCCGAGGGAAGGTGGAGGGCGAGTGAGCGAGTGAACGAGCGAGCGGGAGGCGGGCCGGGCACTCGGATGGACGCACCGGCGGCCGAGAGCGAGAGAGAGCAGCCGCGTCGTCTTTGTACAGCGATGTCCATTAGTTGAAATGAAGTTGATTTTTGATAGCGCGTCGTGGAGTGGCCAGCGCGGACGGCGGCCTTTGTCAGATGCGCCAACAATGGACATTTGCAGAATTATTTCGCTCCCATGCCTCCCCTCCCGCCCGCCCACCCCTTTCGCTCCCCCTCCTTCTCCCCTACCTTCCTCGCCAGCCCTTTCCCCTCCTTGTCCCTTCTGCTTCCTTTCCCTCCCCACCCACCCCTTTAACGCAGCCTTCTATTTATGCTACAAAGGAAAAATAGAAACGCGAGAAGAGAAGAGAGATATGAGAGAGAGGGAGGGGGGAGGGGAGGGAAAGGGAGTGTGAGAGGAGTGTGAGGGGAAGGAGCAGCGAAAAGGGGGTCAAGATGAGATAAAAAGGGATCTTCCTAATAATAGTAATGGATAGTTTACATATCTGTGGATTTCTAAGATGCCGTCTTTGGGAGTAATTGGCAGGTGTCTTTGTAGTTCCCCGCCTGTGACAAAAGGCTGGGGAGGTGGGGGGGGAGGGGGGGAAGGGTGGAGGAGGGGGGAGAGGGACGCATGGAGGGAGGGAGGCAGGGGAAATCTGAAGGAAAGAAAGGTAGAAAAAATTTCATAGTAGTTTGTCTGAATCAAATCCCCCCCACCTCTTGACAAAAAAAAGGGGGGGGGGGAGGGGGCGGGGAAATGAAACTTTGAATTCTGGAACAGAAAGGAGTGGTCAGATGTGGAGAATAAAGGCTTTTTTAATGTTTATTCCAACAAAGAAAATAGCTCTTTCAGAAACGCTAAGATCTCGTTCACAAAGAAGGAAGAGAAGAGAAAAATCACTCACGCGCCACATTACATTCTTGGGTCTAAATTCACGTACATTCCCGCATACGTACATACACACACACGTGTATACAAGCATAACCATATATGCACAAACGCACATATACGTTACATACAGTATATCTCAATAAACAATTTATAGATAGATCACCGCACACACACATACACACACACACACACACACACACACACACACACACACACACACACATACACACACACACACACACACACACACACACACACACACACACACACACACACACACACACACACACACACACACACACACACACACACACACACACACACAAAAGCATCCACCCCCCTACACACACACACACACACACACACACACACACACACACACACACACACACACACACACACACACACACACACACACACACACACACACACACACAAAAGCATCCACCCCCCTACACACACACACAAACCCCTCATGCACAAATATAATCACGAATAACCCCAGGAAAGGACTCACGCCTTCGGTACAAAGCAACAAGCCATGATCACTAATCAGACACCTCACGATCGACTTTCTTTATACTCTGAGGGCTCTCTAGCGATTAAATGCCTCTAGGACCTCTTTTCCTGTTTTTAAATTTCTTAAGGAGACGGTCGGAGGCGGAGAGGTTGAGGGAGGGAGGGAGGGGGGAAGGAGGGAGGGAGGGGAGTAGGAGGGACGGGGGTCAAGGAGGTACAGAGACAGGTGGATAGAGTGATAGATGACAAGATGGATAGATAGATAGATAGACAGACAATCAGAAGCACCTTTAGGCAGACCGACAGTCAGACAGAAAGAGAGAAGGGGAAGGAGAGAGAGAGAGAGAGAGAGAGAGAGAGAGAGAGAGAGAGAGAGAGAGAGAGAGAGAGAGAGAGAGAGAGAGAGAGAGAGAGAGAGAGAATAAAAGAGAGAGGGTGTGAAACAAATAGATAAGAGAAAGAAACGCAGGTAGGGAAAGGGGTAGACAATCAGAAACAGACACTGACAGAGAAAGAAGAACGAGAGAGATAAAAGAAATTAGAAGAATGATAGATAGAGTCAAACCAAAACACATTTCATAATCATAGGGAGACCGAAAATAATGACAAAATAAATAAATAAAAAAAAAGAGAGAAATAGCAACAGAAAGGCTTCAAGAATAACGAAAAGAAGACCATAAACAGAACAAACACAAGGTGAAGAACAGAACTCACATTCTCCCAGTGCTCTCCCCCCCTCTCCCCCTCCCCTCCTCCTCCCCCACGAGATGACCGATTGGGCACGGACGAGACTCCCCTCGACTCACACCCTCGTCAACTCTTCCCCGATTTTACGCGAACGAGGGGAATACAGAGAGGAATGGTGATAACTGATAGGCTTAGAGATAATGTGATGGTGAATGGAGGGGGATGGTTTGCCTGGGTAATTATCATGAAATGCATTGTTGCAGAACAAGGTGGAGGAGAATGGTGATGGTGATTTAGAATAGTGTGTTGGTGGTTAATGATGGAGAATAATGCGGTGATAATTAAAGATTAATGAAGATTAGGGACCAATGATTGAGAATATTGTGACGATACTTAATGATTAAGAATAGTGTGATCATGACTAATGATTAAGAACAGTGTGGTAATAGTTATTATATAAAGATGCTGATAGGATAAATAGGTTAACATTGCGGATATGCTATTTAAGAATTATTATATAATTATCTTATTTAGCAATTAAGAATTAAAAATCAATTCATGATTTATTGTTTTTAATGAGACACTGCCATTTTTTTTCGACGTGATAGCTCACAATTTACATAATTTACGATAAATGCAACCGAAGGGTAATAAATATGGCAAGAATTTCGTAATAATATGCAATGATGGGGAGATGATAATCAATGGCAATCGCTGTACAGGAGTAAGTGAAGTTACTAATGAAGATGCTGAAGTGGTAGAAGAATATATAGCGTTAGAAATGTTTATATTGGTAAACACATTTCTAGTGGGAAAGGTGTTCATTGTGATAGAAGTATTTTTAGCGGTAGGAATGTTTATATTGGTTGAAACATAATTCGTTGTAGGAATGTTTGCTGTGGAAGTCTGTGGCAGTTATCACTTTCTATTTGTGGTCTTGGTGGTGAATGGTAGTTACGGAGAAGTCATGGCAGACTGTCATGCGTGGATTTAGTTGTCGTGATAAAGGTAATGTATACATGGGAGATAATGTAGGTGTTGACAGTACTGCTGTGTATGTGTGACTGTTAGTTATGTTGGTCTCTCTGTCTGTCTGTCTCTGTCTCTCTCTCTGTCTCTCTCTCTCTCTCTCTCTCTCTCTCTCTCTCTCTCTCTCTCTCTCTCTCTCTCTCTCTCTC
>NC_061852.1:20519324-20522248 GCF_019202785.1 Penaeus chinensis | reverse complement strand
AAGGCGAGAAAGGAGGAATAAAAACGGCGAAGGCAGAATGGCGGAGAAAAGATAGGGCGGATGAAGTTTGGGAATTATAAGAATATTGAAGAGTAAGTCACTCCGTTAAAATCGGTAGAGGATTTGCATCGAAGGACAGCTAATGGGCAACACTTTCGGGAAGATCGGGCTGGGATGGGGGTGGGAGGGGGGAGGGAGGGGGAGGGGAAAGGGGGGGGGTCTAGGGTCTGCTCCTCATCTTTTCTTCAGTTGTTCTTCTCTGTTTCTTTCTCTTTCTCTTTCTCTTTTTCCGTTTCTGTGAGTCCCTCTCTCACTCCCTCCCTACCTCCCTCCTTATTCCTCCCTCCCTCCCTCCCTCCCTCTCTCCCTCCCTCCCTCCTTCCTTATCCCTCCCTTCTTCCTTATCCCTCCCTCCTTCTTTATCCCTCCCTCCCTCCCTCCCTCCCTCCCTTCCTCCCTCCCATCTTCGTTCCCTCCCTCCCTCCTTCCTCCCTTCCTTCCTTCCTTCCTTATCCCTCCCATCTTCGTTCCATCCCTCCCTCCCTCCCTCCCTCCCTCCTTCCCTCCCTCCTTATCCCTCCCTCCCTCCCTCCCTCCTTATCCCTCCCTCCTTATCCCTCCCTCCCTCCCTCCCTCCATCCTTCCTCTTTCTTCCTCACTCCCTCTCCTTCTCCTTTTTACACGCTTCCCCCCCATTTGCATGACACACAAAGAGGCGTTGGTCAGCCCTGATAGATCTCCGCCGAGTGTTATATCATCCCCCGCAGGTCACTTCTCGGCGAGGGGGGGGAGGGGGGTAAAGATGGGTGGATGGAAGGGGGGGTAGGGAGAGGTGGGTGGGTGGGAGGGGAGAGGAAGGGAGGGATGGAGAAGGTGGATGGGTAGGCGGAGGAGAGGTGGATGGGTAGGGAGGAGGAGAAGGTGGGTGGATCGGGGGAGGGGGGGTAAGGGAGAGGGGAAGGTAGGGAAGAAGGTGGGTGGGAGAGGAGGAAGACAAGAAGGCGTCAAAGGAGGAGGAGGAGGAGGAGGAGGAGGGAGAGGGAGAAGAAGGAAGACGAGGTAGAGGTTGAGGTAGGGGGGGGGGGGGGAGATGGAAGTTGATGAGGGAAAAAGAGAAGTGCGAGGTACAAGTGGAAGTGGAAGTGGAAGAGGAATGAACAGACGAGAAAGGGGAAGAAGACAAAGAAAGAAAAGAAGAAGAAAAAAGAAAAGAAAAAGAAGAGGAGGAGGAAGAAGAGGAAGAAAAAGAAGAAGAAAGAAAGAAAAGGAGGAGGAGGGGGAGGAGGAGGAGGAGGAGGAGGAGGAGGAGGAGGAGGAGGAGGAGGAGGAGGAGGAGGAGGAGGAGGAGGAGGAGGAGGAGGAGGAGGTGGTGGTGGTGGTGGTGGTGGAGGAGGAGGATGAGGAAGGAAGGAAGAAGGAGGAAGAGCTAGCGAGGGCGGCAATACTAATAACTTTACGATATAAATGTCACAAATTTTATTGTGAAAAAATAACGAATAGGAGAGGAAGAGAGAAGAATAATCAATAGAAGAAGAGAATGAACCCTGAGGCGGCGTCATCCTTCTTTTCTCTTCCTCTTCTCATTCATTCGTTCCATTCTAGTTTACTTTTCATTATCTTTTGTTTCATAACTTCCCCTTTGCCCCTTGCTTTCTCCTGCGTTTTGTCTTCCTTTCTTGTCCCTTCTCTTGGTATTTTATTCATTATTGCTTCTTTTCTTGCTTCTGATCGGCTACTTGTGAATCTGTTTTTTCTTTTTTTTCTTTCTCTCTTTTTGTATGTCTGTCTGTCTGTTTATATGTCTCTCTCTCTCTCTCTCTCTCTCTCTCTCTCTCTCTCTCTCTCTCTCTCTCTCTCTCTCTCTCTCTCTCTCTCTCTCTCTCTCTCTCTCTCTCTCTCTCTCTCTCTCCCTTTCCTCTCCTTTCCCCCTCCTCTTGTTTCTCCTTCTCCTCCACTTTCCTCCCTCTTCTTTTTCTCCCTTCCTTCCTCATTTCTTTTACTTCCTCTTTTTTTCTTATAATTCCTCTCACCCCCTTCCCTCTTCCTTCCCGTTTTGTCTCCTCCTTTTTCACCTTCCTCTCATTTCCTCCCCCACCTCTTTCTCCCTCCTTTCCTCTTCCCTCTTTCTTCCCTCCTCTTTTCTCCTTCCATCTCCTCCCCTTTCTCTCTCTTCCCTTTTCCTCCCCCTCCTCTTTCTCTATCTACTCCTTCACCCTTTTCTACCTCTCCTCTTTATTCCTTCCCCTCCTCTGTCTCCCTCTCCTCTCCTTTTCTCCCCCCACCTTCTTCTCTCCCCTCCCCGTTCCACCCTCTCCTCTCCATTCTTCCCAAACCTTTTTCTCCCTCTCCTCTCCCTTCTCTTTCTCCTTCCCTCTTCTTCACTCCACTCCTCTCTCTCTCTATTCCTCTCTCTCTGTCCATTTCCTCCCCCACCTCTTTCTTCTCTCCCCCTCTGTCTTTTCCTCTCCACCTCTTTCTCCCTTTCTTCCTTCCCTCTTCTTCACTCCCCTCCTCTCTCTTCCTCTCTTTCTCCCATTCTTTCTCCCACTGTATCACTTTTCTCATCCACCTCTTTCTCCCACTGTATCACTTTTCTCCTCCACCTCTTTCTCCCTGTCTTCCTCCTCCCTCTTTCCCCTGCCTCTCCCTCATCCCTCTTTCTCCTCTCTATTCCTCCTCCTCTTCCTCCTCCTCCTTCTTCCTCCTCCTTCCTCCTCCTCCTCTTCCTCCTTCTCCCTCTTCCTCCTCCCTCTTCCTCCCTCTTCCTCCTCCTCCCTCTTCCTCCTCCTCCCTCTTCTTCCTCCTTCTCTTCCTCCTCCCTCTTCCTTCTCCTTCTTCCTCCTCCTCCCTCTTCCTCCTCCCTCCTCCTCCCTCTTCCTCCTCCTTCTTCCTCCTCCTCCTTCTTCCTCCTCCTTCTTCCACCT
>NC_061852.1:20471824-20496824 GCF_019202785.1 Penaeus chinensis | reverse complement strand
CGGATCTGCGAAAGTTCCCACACTCGCGAACCGCCAGGGGAGCGAGCGGGGGGATGGGTGGGGGCGTGTTTGTGTGTGTGGCACGTAAAATAGCTATTAGCACAGTGACGCGGGGAGACAAGTCAGCCGACCATACAAGCCATGATTAACTACTACTGCTACTGCTGCTGTTCCTCGGTTCTCGGCAGCCAACGGGGCCGCTCGCCGGGGTTCACGACTCGGCGCCGGGCTTTTGTTGTGGGTTCTAGGGTGAATGGATTTGATTGTCGGTGCGCTCACATACACACACACACGGACGCCCGGAAACACACGGCGGAACGAACGCGTACGGACGGACGGACGGACGGACACACGAACATACACACACACACGGACGCCCGGAAACACACGGCGGAACGAACGCGTACGGACGGACGGACGGACGGACACACGAACATACACACACACACGCACATACACACACACACACACACACACACACACACACACACACACACACACACACACACACACACACACATACACATACACACACACACACATACACACACACACACACACATACACACAATTTAAAGAAATTCTTCATTATTTCTAATCCTGAAGATAATATTTCTCTCCCTCCCTCCCTCCTTCCCTCCTTCTCTGCTTCCCTCTCTAGCCCACCCTTTCCCTCTCTCCCTCTCTTTCTGTAATACTTATCACTACCTCCACCCCCACCCCCTCTCTCTCTCACTCTCTCTCTCTCTCTCTCTCTCTCTCTCTCTCTCTCTCTCTCTCTCTCTCTCTCTCTCTCTCTCTCTCTCTCTCTCTCTCTCTCTCCCTCCCTCCTTCCCTCTCTCTCTCTCTCTCTCTCTCTCTCTCTCTCTCTCTCTCTTCTCTCTTTTCTCTTCTCTCTTCTCTCTCCTCTCTCCTCTCTCCTCTCTCCTCTCTTCTCTCTTCGCTCTCCTCTCTCCTCTCTTCTCTCTCCTCTCTCTCCTCTCTCTTCTCTTCTCTCTCCTCTCTCCTCTCTCATCCTACCTTCTTCCCTTCATTTTCCTCAAAGGTTGTTGATATGTGGGAATGTTTTTCCAAAAATTTGCCATGCATTGCAAGTTCTGAATGCACGGATGAGCGTCTAGTGGTGTGTGCAAAGTGACTAAGCTGCAAGACCAGAAATCTGGCCGAAAGTAATTGATAATTAAATAAGAAACATCCGCCGGTATCCGTTTGCCCTCTCTCTCTCTCTCGTTCGTTCGTTGTTTTTGTTTCCTTACCTGTCCCTCCCTCTCCCTCTCTATCCCCATTCTAGGCCGTTCATCCCACCCCTCTCCCTCCCTCTCTCCCTCCCTTCCTCCTTCCCTCCTTCCCTCCTACCCTCCCTCCCTCCCTCCCTCTCTCCTTCCTCCCCCCCCCTCTCCCTCCTCTCTCTCCCCCCCTCTCTTTCTCTCTTTCTCTCTCTCTCTTTCTTTCTTTCTTTCTTTCTTTCTTTCTTTCTTTCTCTCTCTCTCTCTCTCTCTCATCTCTCTCTCTCCACTCCTCTCTCTCTCTCTCTCTCTCCTTCCCTCTCTCTCTCCCTCTCTCTCTCCCTTCTCTCTCTCTCTCCCCCTCCCTCTCCTCTCTATATATATCTCTCTCTTCTCATTATCTCTCCTCTCTACCTCTCTCCTTCCTCTTCCCCCCCCTCCCTCCTCTCCCTCCTCCACCCTCCCTCCTCCCTCCCTCCTTCCCTCTCCTCTCTTCTCCCTCCTCCCCTCCTCTCTCCCTCCATCTCTCTCTCTCTCCTCCTCCCTTCTCTTCCTTTTATCCTCCTCTCTCCTCTCCCTCTCTCCTCTCTCCTCCCCTCTCACTCTTCTCTCCCTCTTCCTCTCTCTCTCTCTCCTTTCTCTCTCTCTCTCTCTCTCTCTCTCTCTCTCTCTCTCATCCTCTCTCTCTCTCTCTCTCTCTCTCTCCCCCCTCTCTCTCTCTCCCTCCCATCTCTCTCTCTCTCTCCTGTCTCTCCTCTCTCCTCTTTCTCCCTCCTTCCCTCCTTTCCTCCAACCCTCCCTCCCTCCCTCCCTAACCCTCCTTACCTCCCTCCCTCACTCCTTCTCTCCCTCTCTCCCTCCCTCCCCCTTCTCTCCCTCTCTCCCTCTCTCCCTCTCTCCCTCCCTCCGCAAATTCGTCAACGCATCGGAAGACAACCCTTTGTCTTGCATGATGTCATTGTCATGTGCATGCGAGGCCATGTTGAGATGACCAGGCTTCAGTTGGCCTTTGTCGGTTTGTGCGTTCGAGGTATGCAATTGCATGCATGTCACTGTGCTTTAGGAGTCGAGCTTGAGCAGGAGGAGCAGTACCGGGAGGGAATTGCATCATTACCGGGAAGAGATCGGGGAAGATGCCTGCTTTGTGCTGGCGGTCGGGGCATTTTTCGTTGGCGGGAAGAAGTGCCCCGGTTTCCACGCAGGAGAGGAATATTCGGGGAAGTGTTTACCCAGTTTTAACTTGGGGGTGGGGTGGGGGGGGTAACAACTCCTTTGTTGTTGCTTTGGTTTATGCAGTTACCTGCGTGTCATATCATTTTAGTCGTAGAAATACTGTTCTATGAATAGTCATTCTTTTCTGTGAATGACATATTAATTTATCGACAGAAATGTGCCCGTTATATATATATATATATATATATATATATATATATATATATATCATATACACACACACACACACACACACACACACACACACACACACACACACACACACACACACACACATATATATATATATATATTGGAAATAAGAATTTGTATCTCTGTCTTTATTACTTTTGCTTCAAATTTCGCTGTAATTCCTTAACAGTAAACCCTTATGTAACGCAAGAATGATATAATGAATGCTTAATGATTTCATTCGTAGAGGAAACGAAACAAACTGAACTAGTCAAATCTGAACTAGTGTATGATTAAGATTAAGATAAAAATGATTTGAGTAATATATAAACTATTAGATACTATTTTTTAAATTATCTAAATATAAACATAAATAGCCCCTTACAAATACTAAATACTCGAAGAAATAGATACTTTAAAACAACAACAAAAAAGTAAAAAGACTTCGATAAATAAATAAAAAAGAGATACAGGATCTTATTTTCCACTTACGTTCCTCGTGTCGCTAAGTTCGACAGTAACATATCCTTAGTTACTCCTTAAGTTTCAAGTTCCGGGGTGGAGGCCAGTGTGATAAAGTGGTTTAGGCGGATGTTCCACATGGATGGTGGTGGAAAGGGGGGGAGGGGCAAAGGGGGTGGAGGGTGGTGGGGGGTAAGAGGGGGGAAATAGAGAAGGGAGGAGGGAGGGCGGTAAGGGAGAAAGGGAAAATGGGAGATGGAGATAGGAGGTGGAGAAGGAAGAGGAGGAGAAAGATAAAGGGGAGGAGAAAAAATAATAAGGAGGTGAAATGAGAAGATAGATGCTTCAGGAAGGGAGGAAGGGGAGAGAGAGAGAGAGAGAGGGAGAGGAAGATAACGAAAGGGGAGAGAGATGGGAGAGAAAGGGGAATAGGGAGAAGAAAAAGAGTATATATGCCTCTGGTACGCCACCTCGGCGCGTGCTCACCAGATACGGTCACGTGCCCTGGAAAGACCAGCATGCGACACTCGCCCGTCCTGCGTTGTGGCATAAAGGTCCTTTTGTAGTCTCGGCAGATTGGGATTCTTGCCGAATGAGAAATGTGTGTGAGTTTGCGTGTGCGTGTGAGTAATCATTCAAAATGATAATCAAATAAGGTACACATTTAATATTTGTTCTTGATCATTATGTAATGATAGTAATGGTAATGACGATAATGATGAAGACCATGATTATGATCTTGACTATCATGAGTATGGCCATAATCATAATGATAATGTTAATAATGACAAAAAAAAAGAATATATAATCTAACAACAACAATGCTGATAATGACTCCATCAATAGCAGTAACAAAAACAACATTATCCCCATATCAAGAATACTAATAAAGACAAAATCCCTGCCTCTGTGGCGCCGAAGCAATCCCACGCGAGCGGCTGAAAAATGGGGACCAGCGGGCAAAACCGCGGGAGAAGACATGAGAGCTCTTCGTCCGCCCGCAATGACGTCGCAGGCACATCGCGGGAGGCCGGGGGAGCGATGCCGTGGCGGTGGTTCGCGCGGGGCTTAATCAACGAAGACGGATCTGAGGTAACGTCAGACGGGCTGCTTCGTCTTGCGTCACCCCTGTTACGGCGGGAGAATTAGCAGATAAGCATAAAATGTCAGCCATCCCACCCGAGGCCAAGTCTGGCTCCACGTGGCTTCCAAAACCTACGCCTCGAAGGGAAACCAAGATGCCAATTATAGTTGACCGGGACTGACCTTTAGGACGAGTCTCGTCACCGCACTGTCTCTCGTATTGTGTGTTTAATTTATTTGTGTTGCACTCATTTAACAATAAAGAGTCAAGCCAATCTATCATTGCCTCGACCAGTCCATGAATTGAGGCATCTCTACCTCTTAAATCCGTACGTTTCCCGATCGTCGTTACGGGCTAGTTTGTTTAAATTGCGAGAGACCTGACCTAATGAATATTCTCATAGTTGGACATGCATCTACGCACATACAAAAGTATATGTATATCCATCAGTTAGGTAAATAGATAAAAGCATATGTATCAGACAGATATGCGTTTATTTTTTGTGTATATGAACCAATCCATATATAGGAATATTCACTGGGTCGGGTCTCGCGCATTCTTACCAAACCGGTCGGGACTGTGGCGGGAGCATCGTCGTCTTGTTCTGTGATGCCTTTGGTTGTTAAGTTGGAAAGTGGTTGATAATAAAGTTGTTAAGTGACGGTTTCGCGTTTGGTTGATAACGCTGATGGTCGTTGCAACGTTGTCATTTGGTAAAAAGGTGATTAGTTGATGATATGCGGTTGTTGATGGCGAAGCGGTGGTTAGTTGATACGGTCGTTAAGTGGCGAAACAACGATAAGTTGATGAAACGATTGTTAGGTGGCGAAACGGTGGTAGTTAATGATATGGTCGTTAGGTAGCGAAACGGTGGTTAGTTGAAACAATTGTTATGCGGCGAAACGGCTTGATACTTGATATAGTTGTTAGTTAATGTGGTTGTTAAGTGGTGAAACGATTGTTAGTCGGCGAAGCGGTGGTTAACTGATGATATGGTCGTTAGTTAGCGAAACGGTGGTTAGTTGAAAACCGATTGTTAGCTGGCGTAACGGTAGGTAATTGGAGAAATTGCAGTTGATAATATGGCTCTTTAATCGACATGGTTATGAATGGGTATAACGGCAGTTGGTGACATGATTGGCAAGTGGCGACGGGGCAGTTAGTTGATATGCAGTAGTTGTTCATTGGTGAAACGGTTGTTGTGCAAGCGATGGTTACTTGAATATTCTACTTACCAAAGTGTTAGTTTGTTTGCAGCATGACAGGTAGTTGATATCTTAGTTCATTAGTTAATTAGCTGACGAAACGGAGGACATTTGGTAATGAATTACAGAAAGGAAAAATATATATTGCTCTAACAACTGGCATGATATACCAATGAAGTTAGTAAGTTTAATGAGAAGATATAAAGACAGACAGGTAACAAGGTAATAAGATGATTAATGAGCATAAAAGCGAAGGCAAGAGAAGGCAAAAATCCAAAACGAACAGAAGACAAAAGACATAAAACGACAAGCACAAAATAAGCATATTCTCATGCACGCAAGGATGGGAGGCAGATGACGGGGAGTGAGGGAGAGAGGGGGAGGAGGAGGAATGAGGGAGGAATGAAGGGAGAGAGAGGTGAGGCAGAAAGAGGAACGAATGAAGGAAGGAGATGAGGCAGAAGGGAGAAGGGATGGAGAGGGATAAGATGAGGAGGGAGGGGGGAGGAATGAAGGAAGGAGGTAGAACTAAGTGAGGCATAAAGAGGGTGGAATGAAGGAAAAGGGGATAATGGAGAGAGAGAGAGAGAGAGAGAGAGAGAGAGAGAGAGAGAGAGAGAGAGAGAGAGAGAAAGAGAGAGAGAGAGAGAGAGAGAGAGAGAGAGAGAGAGAGAGAGAGAGAGAGAGAGAGAGAGAGAGAGAGAGAGGAATAAATGACAGGAACGGGAGAGAACAGGAAAGAAAAGGGAAGAGCACCAGAGGGAGGAAGGGAGAAAGGAGAAACAGAAGAGGGAGAGAGAAGGGAGGAGCAACAGAGTGAGGGAGGAAGGGAGGGAGGGAGGAAGGGAGAAAGGAGAAACAGAAGAGGGAGAGAGAAGGGAGGAGCAACAGAGTGAGGGAGGAAGGGAGGGAGGGAGGAAGGGAGAAAGGAGAAACAGAAGAGGGAGAGAGAAGGGAGGAGCAACAGAGTGAGGGAGGAAGGGAGGGAGGGAGGAAGGGAGAAAGGAGAAACAGAAGAGGGAGAGAGAAGGGAGGAGCAACAGAGTGAGGGAGGAAGGGAGGGAGGGAGGAAGGGAGAGAGGGAGAGCGCCGGGGTCAACGATTGGGTTTCGCTCCGATGACAAGAGTGAGACGTCGCCGATTTTACATTCACAGTCAGAGTTTGCGATAAATAATCATTCGCGATTTATTTCTTCTATTTGTCGCCGTTTATCAGGAAAGATGGTTTTTTTCCTTATTTTTAGGGTCGTTTATTTACAGATGCTTTAATGTATTCGTACTAATACTTTGATATACGCAGAGACGGGGGTGTTACAGGCATCTTAATGAGCGAATTATGTGTATTTGGAAATTCCAGTATATTGACGAATGGAGGGAGGGAGGAAGAGAGAGAGAGGGAGGAAGAGAGAGAGAGGGAGGGAGGGTGTGTGTGTGAGAGAGAGAGATAGAGAGAGAGAGAGAGAGAGAGAGAGAGAGAGAGAGATAGAGAGATAGATAGATAGATAGATAGAGAGAGAGAGAGAGAGAGAGAGAGAGAGAGAGAGAGAGAGAGAGAGAGAGAGAGAGAGAGAGAGAGAGAGAGAAATATGCCGGAATATTATATATATATATATATATATATATATATATATTCTACTAATGTTGAAATCCTATTTTAAGATGGGCGATGTTGCCTGTGCAAAAGGAGTTTGAACTTAGGTAATGCAAAGCTAACAATGTTAAGTGAATGTTGCATAAACATTTTCTTTATTCTGCAAAATATGCATTATGAATAGATATTACTTGTTCTTAAAGGGGAAGCATCGACATGATTTTAAGAAGAAAACGGCTTACGCAGAAGTATTGAAATCCATTAATTCAAAACAAATATATAATGATAAACATTGTATTCGAAACAGAGAAACAGCCTACAAAGAGGAAATGTAATAACCATATCAAATCACCTCTCTCTCTCTCTCTCTCTCTCTCTCTCTCTCTCTCTCTCTCTCTCTCTCTCTCTCTCTCTCTCTCTCTCTCTTTCTCTCTTTCTCTCTCTCTCTCTCTCTCTCCCTCTCTCTCTCTCTCTCTCTCTCTCTCTCGCTCTCTCGCTCTCTCGCTCTCTCGTTCTCTCTCTCTCTCTCTCTCCCTCTCTCCCTCTCTCTCTCTCTCTCTCTCTCTGTCTCGTAAAAGGAAAGTGTATGGTAATGATGACAATGATAACAGGTAATAGTCAACAGAAAAAAATACTCCCCATAGCTCTTTCCCCCCCCACCCCCCGCGAGATGATGCCGCTCGCCCCGCCGCCAGCGCAGCATCCACACCGATCCCTCTCTCTTTCACAACGCAACTGCCCGTTAAAAGAGTTCCCATACTACGTTATAGACGGCTGATACGTCTTGATCACGGGTTGTAGGGGAGGAGGACCGTAATCTCTATAGCGAAGGACCTGTTATTAAGGTGTGGGCGGTCTGGAGGCGCTGCATTTGCGATACAGGTTGATACAGGTATTGGTATCAACTTACGGGCCTAATGTCCAATCCCGGCGTGGCTGATTATAACCGTGGTCCGGAGCCCAAGGCGGGAATCGTGTAATTAGGAATCTTCGTTTTCGTATTGTTTTTTTTTTTTCCCCTTTTTTTCGTTTTTTTTTTTTTTTGTCTTCTTTTTTCGTTTAGGTTTGGTTTTCGTTTCTGTTCTTTTTTTTCCGCGATGTATATTTTATATATTTCCTCCTTTTTTTTCATTCTTCTGCTTCCAGTTCTATATTTTCATAATCCCTTTTCCCTTTTTATTTTTCTTCGTGCAATCTATAGTCTTTATCCATTTTCTCCTATTCCTTTTAAAGGGAAATTATCCTTCTCTCTCCTTCTCAGACGTTCGCAAAAGGGTAATCCTCGGCTTTTCGATCGTACAGATTTTCACTTTAACTCTCGAGACGATTCGCTTTAAACCCCGTAAGAGCAAGGAGGAGAGAGAGGGGACTTTGTACCGAGGTCGGTTATCGATACTTCTTATACGATGCTGGCGGAGATAATTATGATTAGTGTTGTTGCTAATGTTCATTATCGTTGATAAATTTCGTCTTTTATGATTATAATTGCTGTCGTTATTATCGCTATGATTATAACTGTCATTATCATTATCGTTATTATTATCACTACTATCACCATCACCACTTCCACAGCAGCAGCAGCACCGCCGCCGCCAAAGCCGCCGCCGCCACCACCACCACCACCACCACCACCTCCACCTCCACCTCCACCTCCACCTCCACCTCCACCTCCACCTCCACCTCCACCTCCACCTCCACCTCCACCTCCACCTCCATCACCACCACCACCCCCACCATTACTATCGTTTGAAGGGCACATGACCTCGAGAAGAAGGAGTAGGCCGCTAGGGGAAAGGGAGAACGAGGGGGGGGGGGGGCGTGGAGAGGGGATGAAGGGGGGGGGGGCAGAGGATAGAGGATGGAGGGGCAGAGGAGATAGAGAATAGAGGATGGGGAGGAGGGAGGAGGGGGGGTAGGGGTGACAGCTAGAAGCCCCTCCCTCATAATGTTTCTCTTAAGCTGTTGCATCCTGGTCACTCCGTTGGCTAATATCTGTCGTAATAACTATACTTAGAGCGACGATTCCAAGAAACGTAATGAGTTTACTTTTCGAATTGGAAATTATACACTGGTGGAAATTAACCGAGAGATTATAGGTCTGCATTAGAATGGCTACTGCGCACGCTCGCTCGTCCCTTGTTTATACAATGTAGATATTAGAAAGTACACTGTGTTGTAAATAGGTACGTTCGAATTTCTATCCGTATGTCTGTATTATAATATGTTTGTACATTTTTTTTTTTTTTTTTTTTTGCTGTTATTAATTGTTTTCATTCTTATATCTCTTATCACTATCTCTCATTTTATCTGAATGATTATATACATACATACAACATACATACTGTACATACAAAACACACCTACACACACACACACACACACACACACACACACACACACACACACACACACACACACACACACACACACACACACATATATATATATGTATATATATATATAAACATATTTCACGGACTTGTAAATGTTATATATATAACGTTTACAATATATATATATATATATATATACACATATATATACAAGACACACACACACGCACACGCACACATGTACACACACACACACACACACACACAGCAAGATACTAAAGATTTTATTATGGCTACTCGCCTTTAATTGAGCGAAGGGACGGCGAGAGAAAAATGCCATCCCACAGAACACGAGATCAGGTAATGAACCCTCTGTAATTTCTGCTTAATGTAATAGTTATCCGTTTGCTTTTTAGAACGGTTAAGAAGCCACGCTATAATGAGTTAACGTCAGGGAGCGGAGAGTGAAATGAGCTCAAGCTTATCATCATCCCCTTCTGAAATCTCTGAAGAAAAAAGGGGTAGGGGGGTGGGGGTAAGGAGAGGGGGGGTGAGGAGGAGGAAGAGGGGGTTTTGGAAGGAGGGGGGGCGGGGGGATGGGGTAAGGAGAAGGGGGGTGAGGAGGAGGAGGAGGGGGATTGGAGGGAGGGGGGGCGGGGGGAGGGGTTGCTGTAACACGTTTGAGAACCGTTTAAAAAACAGATTCAACGGATTCTGAAATATAGCTTCGTCTAAATGGGGTTCGAGTGGACGCCAAACACCCAGTGTTTCTTTTCAAATTCTTGACTTTTTTTTTGTTTTTTTTTTCATAAGGTTTTCCTCTATTATTAATTTATTCACTTATTTTCCCTATTAATAATTTTTCATTCGATAATATTCTTATTATGAACTCATACACGATGATCCCATAACGATAGGAATTATCAGTCTATGAATGAAATCAATCTCAGGGTAAAGTTTCAGGAATTTTTGCTTCCTTCAGCACTTAAGATCTTGAGCTAACGCCTCGCACCTGCCGCCGCTCGACCCCAAACCCTGCTCTCCCGTCCCCACCTGCGATTATACGGAATTTAGTTTCATTTATTGGTGATCAGATGGCTTTTGATAGATAAGTATAGTCATTCAAACACACGCATGCACTCAAGGACGCACGCACGCAGGTATACGTATGCACACGCACACGCACACGCACACTCACATTCGCACTCACATTGACACTGACACTCACACACACATTCACACTTAAGGCGTGGTTACACTGCCCATCGATTCATCAAATCCAATCATTTTGAGTGGGATTTGCCCATCGATGGGTTTATTCCACTGTTTTTTTGTCCACTCGTCCGAAGCGATGGTCACCCCATCGTCTGTCGATGGACCAGTGGAAAAATCATATTCGTTGAGAGTCTATAGTATACCTGGTATTAGTCTAATTATATATTTTATGCAGTATTATTATTATATATATAAGTAATCTATAATTAATAATCATAATTGTAAATTATCATAGATATACTTATATGAATTATTATTTTAAACAATCAAACAAAAACAATGCAATATATCTTGTATCCTCATTTGACCGACGAACATAAACAACCGCGCACCTTTTTCGAAGAGGAAGAACGTCTTCTCGTCATAAGAATGTGGAATTCGGAGGCAATTACCTCTCTTCTAGAGAAAGTGAGTCAAGAAGATGTCCTTTGGAATATAAAGCATCTATATTATCTTTTCGTAGGTTTTTTCGTAGTTTAACCAAAACGAATGGGTGGATGGGCTCCAACCCACTGATAACCATTGGATTCCAACACACACACACACACACACACACACACACACACACACACACACACACACACACACACACACACACACACACACACACACACACACACACATTACATTTTTTATGTATCTATTTTATTATCAACCAATCAGTCTATCTACATGTTTAGCTACCTAACTTCTTATCTATCTATCTATCTTTCTATCTCTCTCTCTCTCTCTCTCTATCTGCCTTTATCTGTCCATATCTAAATATTGAAACAAACAGAAATACAGACTAAAAAGAAAAAGAAAAAAAATCACAACCGGTACAAGACCAACACACGGTATGAGTCAGCGAGTCAGCTGATCGAGTCAGCTGATCGAGTCCGCCCCCTTCCGCTGTGGTCACGTGCCCGCCTCAGCGCCACGATCACGCAGGCTCTTCGTTATATTGCAAAGGCTCACCGCAACAGTGCAACAGTTATTCCAGGCGAAGGTTGCAAAACCTCGGAGGCCGGAAGGAGGGGCGGGCGACGGGTTGCAAGGGATTTCAATCGATAGGCGAGACGGATAGATTGATGGATGAGTAGGTGGATAGATGGATAGATTGATGGATGAATAGGTGGATAGATGGATAGATTGATAGATAAATAGGTGGATAAACGGATAGATTGATGGATGGGTAGGTGGATAGATTGATGGATGAATAGGTGGATAGATTGATAGATGAATAGGTGGATAGATGGATAGATTGATGGATGAATAGGTGGATAGATGGATATATTGATAGATGAATAGGTGGATAGATGGATAGATTGATGGATGAATAGGTGGATAGATTGATGGATGAATAGATTGATAGATGAATAGGTGGATAGATGGATAGATTGATGGATGAATAGGTGGATAGATGGATAGATTGATGGATGAATAGGTGGATAGATGGATAGATTGATGGATGAATAGATTGATAGATGAATAGGTGGATAGATTGATAGATGAATAGGTGGATAGATGGATAGATTGATGGATGAATAGATTGATAGATGAATAGGTGGATAGATGGATAGATTGATGGATGAATAGATTGATAGATGAATAGGTGGATAGATTGATGGATGAATAGATTGATAGATGAATAGGTGGATAGATTGATGGATGAATAGATTGATAGATGAATAGGTGGATAGATGGATAGATTGATGGATGAATAGATTGATAGATGAATAGGTGATAGATGGATAGATTGATGGATGAATAGATTGATAGATGAATAGGTGGATAGATTGATGGATGAATAGATTGATAGATGAATAGGTGGATAGATTGATGGATGAATAGATTGATAGATGAATAGGTGGATAGATTGATGGATGAATAGATTGATAGATGAATAGGTGGATAGATGGATAGATTGATGGATGAATAGATTGATAGATGAATAGGTGGATAGATGGATAGATTGATGGATGAATAGATTGATAGATGAATAGGTGGATAGATGGATAGATTGATGGATGAATAGATTGATAGATGAATAGGTGGATAGATGGATAGATTGATGGATGAATAGATTGATAGATGAATAGGTGGATAGATGGATAGATTGATGGATGAATAGATTGATAGATGAATAGGTGGATAGATGGATAGATTGATGGATGAATAGATTGATAGATGAATAGGTGGATAGATGGATAGATTGATGGATGAATAGATTGATAGATGAATAGGTGGATAGATTGATGGATGAATAGATTGATAGATGAATAGGTGGATAGATTGATGGATGAATAGATTGATAGATGAATAGGTGATAGATGGATAGATTGATGGATGAATAGATTGATAGATGAATAGGTGGATAGATGGATAGATTGATGGATGAATAGATTGATAGATGAATAGGTGGATAGATTGATGGATGAATAGATTGATAGATGAATAGGTGGATAGATTGATGGATGAATAGATTGATAGATGAATAGGTGGATAGATGGATAGATTGATGGATGAATAGATTGATAGATGAATAGGTGGATAGATTGATGGATGAATAGATTGATAGATGAATAGGTGGATAGATGGATAGATTGATGGATGAATAGATTGATAGATGAATAGGTGGATAGATGGATAGATTGATGGATGAATAGATTGATAGATGAATAGGTGGATAGATGGATAGATTGATGGATGAATAGATTGATAGATGAATAGGTGATAGATGGATAGATTGATGGATGAATAGATTGATAGATGAATAGGTGGATAGATTGATGGATGAATAGATTGATAGATGAATAGGTGGATAGATGGATAGATTGATGGATGAATAGATTGATAGATGAATAGGTGGATAGATGGATAGATTGATGGATGAATAGATTGATAGATGAATAGGTGGATAGATTGATGGATGAATAGATTGATAGATGAATAGGTGGATAGATGGATAGATTGATGGATGAATAGATTGATAGATGAATAGGTGGATAGATGGATAGATTGATGGATGAATAGATTGATAGATGAATAGGTGGATAGATTGATGGATGAATAGATTGATAGATGAATAGGTGGATAGATTGATGGATGAATAGATTGATAGATGAATAGGTGGATAGATTGATGGATGAATAGATTGATAGATGAATAGGTGGATAGATGGATAGATTGATGGATGAATAGATTGATAGATGAATAGGTGGATAGATTGATGGATGAATAGATTGATAGATGAATAGGTGGATAGATGGATAGATTGATGGATGAATAGATTGATAGATGAATAGGTGGATAGATTGATGGATGAATAGATTGATAGATGAATAGGTGGATAGATGGATAGATTGATGGATGAATAGATTGATAGATGAATATTATTGTTTTTTTTTTTTCAGTTACCGGTCATTTATTCTCTCGACCCCTCCTCCTCCCACCCCCCTACCCCTTCTTCCTCCTTCCTCCTTTCTTTACTTTTTTTTCTTAAATTTGTTTCATTATCTGATTTCTTTTTTGTTTTTTCTATGACATTTTTGGGCATTTAAGGTTTTGGTGAATTATAATTAACATAAATACAACTGAATAGACACAGAGAGTAAATAAAGATGTAAAAAAAAGAACGATATAATACATATATACGTAAATAGATAGGTAAATAGATATGAAAATAAACGGATATATAGCTAGACAGACAGACAGTGAATAGGAATAGATCATAAAATTCAAATTAGTAATCAGCCTTAAAAATCAGCCTTTTATTTTTATTATTTTTTAAATCTTTTAATTATTAAGACTAATAGTGTCATTAACCTTATCGTCTCAGGTGTCACTCGCTGCTTCTCAGAGTGTGAAGTGTGAAAAGCTAAGTGAGAAAACGACACGTAAGAGTGAACTTCCCCCCCCTCTCACCCTCACCCCCCCCCCTTCTCCCCTGTTCGGAACCTCCTCTCGTCATCCGCGTTTCTTGTTCCTGCATTCCTTCCTTCTTCCTCTTTATTTTCCTCTTTCCTTTCCCCTCTCTTCCTCCACTGGGGATCGGGGGGTGTACATATTTCCCCTCTTTTCCCCTTTCTTGTTCTCTTGTTCTTTCTCCCCTCTCTTCTTCGTATTCTTCTGTTTCTTGTCTCTTCTCCTCTCCTCCTTACCTTGCTCCTCGTCGTTCTCCTATTCCTCCTCCTTTCTTCTCCTTCTTCTTCCCAATTGTCATTTCCCCTTTCCCCCTCCCTCCTCTCTCCCTCTCATCCCCTTCATCCTTTCCTCCCCTCCCTTCCGCCCCTTCCCCATTTCCAGTCACCTCCTCCTTCCGCTCACATGCACGCACGCACGCATACACTCACGCACACCTGCTTAATTTTTTTATATTTTTATATATATATATATATTTTTCATCTGTTTAGGCATTCACTCATTTATCTATGTCGTTCATCACTACTATTCTTTCCATGAATATCTTTTTTTTTCTTTTTTCTTTTTTTTTCTTTTTTCTCTTTTCTTTAGTCCTTTTTCTTTTTTTTCTTTTCTTTTTCTTTTATCTTTTCTTTTTTTTGTTTTTTTTTTTTTTCTTTTTCTTTTTTTTCCTTTTTTCTTTCTTCTTTTCTTTTTCTTCTTTTTTTATTCTTTTCTTTTTCTTTTTTATTTCCATTTTTTTCTTTTTCTTTTTTTCTTTTTCTTTATCTTTCTTTTCTTTTTTTTTTCTTTTCTTTTTTCTTTTCTTTCTTTCTTATTTCTTCTTCTCTTTTTTCTTCTTTCTTCTTATTCTTCTTTTTTTCTTCTTTTTTCTTCTTTTTTTTTCTCTTTTTCTTTTTTTTCTTTTTCTTCTTTTTCTTTCTTTTTTTCTTTTTTTTCTTTTTTTTCTCTTTCTTCTTCTTCTTTTCTTTTCTTTTTTTTTCCTTTCTTTTTTTCTTTCTTCTTTTCTCTTATTTTTTCTTTTTTTCTTCTTTTCTTTTCTTTTTTTTTTCTTTTTTTTTTTTATTTCTTTCTTTTCTTTTCTTTTCTTTTTTTTTTCTTTCTTTTTTCTTTTCTTTCTTTTTTCTTTTTTTTCTTTTTTTTCTTTTTCTTTCTTTTTTCTTTCTTTTCTTCTTTCTTCTTTTTTCTCTTTCTTATTTTTTCTTCTTTTCTTCTTCTTTCTTTTCTTCTTTCTCTTTTCTCTTTATCTTTTCTTTCTTTCCTTCTTTCTTCTTTTTTTCTTCTTTCTTCTTTTCTTTCTTCTTTCAATTTCTCTTTTCTTCTTTTTCTTTCTTTCTTCTCTTTTCTTTTCTTTCTTTCTTTTTCTTTCTTTCTTTTCTTTCTTTCTTTTCTTCTTTTCTTCTCTTTTTTCTTCTCTCTTTTTCTTTTCTTTTTCTTCTTTCTCTTCTTTCTTTTCTTTTCTTTTCTTTTTCTTTTCTCTTCTCTTTCTTTCTTTTCTCTTCTTTATTCATTCTTCTTCTTCTTCTTTTTTTTTTCTTTTCTTCTTCTTTCTTTTTCTTCTTTTTCTTCTTATTCTTTTCTTATTTTCTTCTTTTTCTTTCTTTTCTTTTTTCTCTTTCCTTTCTTTTTTTCTTCTTTCTTCTTCTTTCTTATTCTTTCTTTCTTTTTTCTTTTTTACTTCTTCTTTCTTTTTTTCTTTCTTTTTCTTCTTTTCTTTTTTCTTCTCTTTCTTCTTTTCTTCTTTCTTTCTTCTTTTTTTTCTTCTTTCTTCTTCTTTTCTTTCTTCTTCTTTTTTCTTTTCTTTCTTCTCTTCTTTTCTTTTTTTCTTCTTTTTTTTTCTTTTTTTTCTTCCTTTTCTTTCTTTTCTTCTTCTTTTCTTTTCTCTTTTTTTCTCTTTTTTTCTTTTTTCTTTTTTCTTTCTTTCTTTTTTTTTTTTTCTTTCTTTTTTTTTTCTTTTTCTTCTTTTTTTCTTCTTTTCTTTTCTCTTCTTCTTTTCTCTTTTCTTTCTCTTTTTTTTTTTTTCTTTTTTTTTTCTTTTTTTTTTTTTTCTTTTTTTTTTTTTTTTCTTTTTCTTTCTTCTTTTCTCTCTTTTCTTTTCTTTCTTTTCTTTCTTCTTTTTTTTTTTTTCTTTCTTTCTTTTCTTCTTCTTTCTTTTTTCTTTTCTTTCTTTTCTTTTCTTTCTTCTTTTTTTATTCTTTTTTTTTTCTTTTTTCTTCTTTTTTCTTCTTCTCTTTTCTTCCTTTCTTTCTTTTCTTCTTCTCTTCTTTCTTTTCTCCTTTTTCTTTCTTCTTCTTTTCTTCTTTCTCTTTTTCTTTTCTTTTCTTTTTTCTTTCTCTTTTTTTTCTTTCTTCTTTCTTCTTCTTTCTTTCTTTTTCTTTTCTTTCTTCTCTTTTCTTTTTTCTTCTTTTTTTTTTCTTTTTTTCTTCTTCTTTCTTTCTCCTTTTTTTCTTTTCTTCTTTTCCTTCTTTTCTTTTTTTCTTCTTTTTTCTTCTTTTTTCTTCTTCTTTTCTTTCTTTTCTTCTTTCTTTCTTTTTTCTTACTCTTTTTCTTCTTTCTTTCTTTCTTCTTCTTCTTTTTTTCTTCTTTTTTTTTCTTTCTCTTTCTTTTCTTTTCTTTTTCTTTTTTCTTTCTTTTTCTTTTCTTCTCTTCTTTTCTTTTCTTTCTTTTCTTTCTTTACTTCTTTCTTTCTTTCTTCTTCTTTCTTTCTTTCTTTCTTCTTTTTCTTCTTTCTCTTTCTCTCTTTTTCTTTTCTTTTTTTCTTTTTTCTCTTTCTTCTTTTTTCTTTTTCTTCTTTTTCTTTTTTCTTTCTTCTTTCTTTTTTTTTTCTCTTCTTTTTTTTTCTCTATTCTATTTTCTTTTTTCTTTCTTTTCTTCTTCTTTTTTTCCTTTTTTCTCTTTCTTTCTTTTTCTTTCTTTTCTTCTTCTTTTTCTTTCTTCTTTTTTCTTCCTTTTTCTTTCTTCTTTTCTTTTTCTTTCTTTTCTTTTCTTTTTTTCTTTCTTTTCTTTTTTTTTTCTTTTTTTCTTTTTTCTTTTCTTTTTTTCTTTTTATTCTTTCTTTTTTTCTTCTATTTTTTTTTTTTTCTTTTTTCTTCTTTTTTTCTTTTTCCTTTTCTTTTTCTTTTCTTCTTTTCTCTTTCTTCTTTTTTTTTCTTCTCTTTCTTTTCTTCTTCTTTCTCTTTCTTTCTCTTTCTTTTTTTATTTTCTTCTTTTTCTTCTTTCTTCTCTTTCTTTTCTTTTTTCTCTTCTTCTCTTTTCTTTCTTCTTTCTTCTTTCTTTTTCTCTCTTTCTTTTTTTTTTTTCTCTCTTTCTTCTTTCTTCTTTTCTTCTTCTTTCTTCTTCTTTTTCTTTTCTTCTCTTTTTTCTTTTCTCTTTTTCTTTTTCTTCTCTTCTTTTTCTTTTTCTTCTTTCTTTTTTTTTCTTCTCTTCTTCTTTTCTTTCTCTTCTTCTTTTCTCTTATTCTTCTCTTTTTTTCTTTTTTCTTTCTTTTTGTCTTTTCTTTCTTCTTTTCTTTTCTTTTTTTCTTTCTTTCTTTCTTTCTTTTTTTTTCTTCTTTTCTTTTTTCTTCTCTTCTTTTCTTTCTTCTTTTTCTCTTTTTTCTCTTTTCTTTCTTCCTTTTCTTTCTTTTCTTATCTCTTCTTTTTTTTTTTCTTCTTTCTCTTCTTTCTTTTCTCTTCTTTTCTTTTCTTTTCTTTTTCTCTTTTTTTCTTTCTTTCTTCTTTCTTCTCTTTTCTATTTTTTTTTATCTTCCTTCTCTCTTCTTCTATCTTCTTCTTCTTTCTTTTCTTCTTTTTTCTCTCTTTTTTCTTCTCTTTCTTCTTTCTTTCTTCTTCTTCTCTTCTTTCTTTTCTTCTTTTTTCTCTTTCTTCTTCTTCTTCTTCTTCTTTCTTCTTTCTTCTTTTTTATTCTTCTTCTTTTCTCTTTCTTCCTTTTCTTTCTATTTTCTTCTTTTTTTCTTTTCTTCTTCTTTCTTTTTTCTTCTTTCTTTTTCTTTCTTTTTTATTCTTCTTCTTTTTCTTCTTTCTTTTCTTTCTTTTCTTCTTTCTTTTCTCTTCTTCTTCTATTCTTTCTTTTTTCTTTCTTTCTTTTTCTTTTTTTCTTCTCTTTCTTCTTTTCTTTCTTCTTTTTTCTTTCTTATCTCTTGTTTTTTTTCTTTCTTCTTTTCTTCTTCTTTCTTCTCTTTTTCTTCTTTATTTTCTTTTCTTTCTTCTATCTATTCTTTTCTTCTTATTCTTCTTTTTTCTCTTCTTTTTCTTTCTTATTCTATTTTTTTCTTCTTTTCTTCCTTTTCTTCTTTATCTTCTTTTTCTTCTTCTTTTTCTCTTATCTTTTCTTTCTTTGTTTCTTCTCTTCTTCTTATTTCTTTTCTTCTTTCTTCTTTCTTCTTCTTATCTTCTTCTTTCTTTCTTTCTTCTCTTTTTTCTTCTTCTTTTTCTTTCTTTTCTTCTTCTTCCTCTATCTCCTTTTTTCTTCTTTCTTCTTTTTCTCTTTCTTATTCTTTCTTCTTTTTTCTTCTTATTCTCTTCTTGTTTTCTTCTTAATCTTCTTCTTGTTTTCTTCTTAATCTTCTTCTTGTTTTCTTCTTAATCTTCTTCTGTTTTCTTCTTAATCTTCTTCTGTTTTCTTCTTAATCTTCTTGTTTTCTTCTTAATCTTCTGTTTCCCTCTTAATTTTCTTCTATTTTCTTCTTAATCTTCTTCTGTTTTCTTCTTAATCTTCTTGTTTTCTTCTTAATCTTCTTCTATTTTCCTTTTAATCTTCTTTTTTCTTTTCGCTATCGTATCGTTTCGTTTATTTTTGTTTCTCTTGTTCTTCCTGGTGTTCGTTTTGTGTTTTATTCTTTGTCATTTTCATTATTATTGTTGATGTTATTATTTACATTATTAATGTCATTGTTGAGCTTATCGTTTTTGTTGTTATTATTATGTTTATTATCCTTATTGTTGTTGTTATGGTTGCTGTTTTATTACTTATTATCATTATCATTATCATCATCGTCATCATTATTATTGTTATGATTAAATATATTAGTATCATCATATGAATACAAAAAATAGAAGAAAAAGAAAAAAGGGAAAAAAGAGGAAAAAAGAAAAAGGAAAAAAAGGAAAAAGATAAAAAGAAAAAAGAAGAAAAAATAACAACTAAAAAAAGGAAAAGAAGAAGAAGCACGGCCAGAAATGCAAAAGTGAGAGCACAAGGGAAGGCGGAGCGTGCCGTTGGCTGCGCCGCCTGAGAGCGCCGCGCCGAAGCCGCGTCTCTGCCTCGCTGCGGTCTCATGCGGGAGGGTTTCCTGCGCAGGCCAGATTTATGGTGTTTTCTTAGGTAGGCGAAGCACGAACGAATTATCTCCTTCGCACGAATGTACTCACGAACACACGCACATGCTGGATGCGCAGGTGGGAATGTACGTACACGTAATTGTACGGGGTGGACGTGCTTCATGTGCGTGCACGCATATACTGACAAAAACAGATATATACATACACGCACACACGTGCGCGCGCGCGCACGCACACACACACACACACGCACACACACACACACACACACACACACACACACACGTATATACATATACACGTACAATTTAGTGACAAAATTAGCACGCATGTTTCCTATGTTTTAAAGGCATTCACCTCTCCCCCTCCCCTCGGACATACAATATACACCCCCTCCTTTCCCCTCCCCCCCTTCCCCCAAGCACCTGACCCCGCGTGCGTGTTTTCCGCCACCCACCCACGCACCCCCTCCATCTTTTCCTGCTTCATACAAACACACACGCACGCAGGCACGCACCCCTCTCTTCCTCCCTTCTCCCCTTTCTCTTCGTCCCTCCCATCTCCACTCCCTCACACTTTTCCTCTTTCCATCCCGTTCTCTTCCTTTCTCCCTCCCTCCTTCCTCCCCATTCCCCTCTCCCTCCCTCCTTCCTCCCTATTCCCCTCTCCCTCCATCCTTCCTTCCCTCCTCCTTCATCCATCCATCCCTTCTCTTTCTCTCCCTCCCTCCCACCCTCCCTTTCTTTCTTCTTTCCCACTTTCCGTCCCTCCCTCCCTCCCTCCGTCCCTCCGTCCCTCCCTCCCTTTCTCCTTCCTCCCTCCCTCCCACCCTCCTTCCTTCCTCCCACCCTCCCATCCTCCTTCCTTCCTCCCACCCTCCCTCCTTCCTTCCTTCCTTCCCTCCCACCCTTCCTCCTTCCCTCCTTTCCGCAGACACGCACGCAGTCCAGAATTCGCGTTGTCAGTACCCGCACTTTGATTAAGAGTACTTCCGTTTTCTATTTACGTGTCGTGGCGTCGCTGTGTTTACCGGTCACGCTCCTAAATCGCCGTTGGTCGATATTATGAAGTGGTTTTGCCGTTTTTCGTTCGTTCGTATGAAAGCGCTTTTGGGAATGGGAGCAGGTTCTACAAATAGTTGGGTTTTTTTATTTTTGTTCTTGTTGTTTCGTCGGGTCATTATTATTAATTGAGGAGAGGTATTTTTCTTGTTATTTCTAGAGGTTGTTTATTTATTTATTCGAGTCTTAATGTTGAAGGGGTCTTTTAGTAGTGTTTTGCCGAATGATTATTTGTTTATGTTCTTTGTTGATGTTCTTTTTTTTTCTTGGGATGAGAACGAAAAAATGGAGAAAAAAATACATGGGGGGAAAAAAAAGTACAAAGTAGGAGGAACAGAGATATATAATGATTCTGATAAAGATATAAGCAGGAAAATATATTACATTTTTACATGACTTTTGTACTGGTTATTTTAGTCGAAAATTGGAATCGAAGGCGGACTGGGTGTAAAAAAAAAAAAAAAAAAAAAAAAAATCAACGAACAGAACAGATCTTCAAGTTATTAAAGGAAGTGGTACCAATGTCAGTCACTCTACGGCATTTAGCAACAGGTAAGTACAATCGTTATCCAGTATTTTGGGACCCTAAATCAACAAATTTACGGCTTTATTAAATATTTTTTTGGCCGAATATGAGAAGGGACACATCCAGGCTGACACAGTCTCCTTTGCAGTTGTTCAAAGTGGGTGAAGCGATGACAGGGCCTCCGCGCCTCTCAAGGGCAAAGGCCAATAGGAGTCTTCTCTGTGTATGCGATAAGGAACGGGTTATAGCGGTTCGTTATTTGGGGATGAATTGAAAGGAACGATGGTTAACTCATGTTTTGCTAAATATGCTGTAAATGTTAGATGTCTTTGTTTGCTTTCGTCGGAGAAACATGATGCTTGACTGTCATGGCATGAATGGTCATGTTTGTGTCGTGTCGTTGGCCCTTATGAATAGTGCAGATTTTTTTTGATTTTTTTAATTCAACCGTGTTTATGACCATTACCTTAATTATTGTCTTAAACTCTTCCTTCTCCTTGACCTCCGCATCCTCCTTCTCCTTCTCCCCATCCTCCTCCTCCTCCTCCTCCTCCTCTTCCTCCTCCTCTTCCTCCTCCTCTTCCTCCTCTTCCTCCTCCTCCTCCTTTCCTTCTCCTCCTCCTCTTCCTCCTCCTCCCTCTCCTCCTGTCCTCCTCATCCTCTTCCCCTTCCTCCTCCTCCTCCTCCTCCTCCTCCTCCTCCTCCTCCTCTTCCCCCCCTCCTCCTTCTCCTCCTCCTGTTCTCCTCCTCCACCTCCTCCTCCTCTTCCCCCTCCTACTACTCCTCCTCTTCCTCCTCTTCCTCCTCTTCCTCCTCCTTTCCTTCTCCTCCTCCTCTTCCTCCTCCTCCCTCTCCTCCTCCTCCTCCTCCCCCTCCTCCTCCTCCTCCTCCTCCTCCTCCTCCTCTTCCTCCTCCTCCTCCTCCTCCTCCTCCTCCTCCTCCTCCTCCTCCTCCTACTTCTCCCCCTCCTCCTGTCCTCCTCCTCCTCCTCCTCCTCCTCCCCTCCCTTCCTCCTCCTCCTCCCCTCCCTTCCTCCTCCTCCTTCCCTCCCTTCCTCCTCCATTCTCCTTCCCTCCCTTCCTCCTCCATTCTCCTTCCCTCCCTTCCTCCTCCATCCTCCTTCCCTCCCTTCCTCCTCCATCCTCCTCCCCTCCCTTCCTCCTCCTCCTCCTCCCCTCCCTTCCTCCTCCTCCTCCTCCCCTCCCTTCCACCTCCTCCTCCTCCCCTCCCTTCCTCCTCCTCCCCCTCCCCTCCCTTCCACCTCCTCCTCCTCCCCTCCATTCCTCCTCCTCCTCCTCCTCCCCTCCCTTCCTCCTCCTCCTCCTCCTCCCCTCCCTTCCTCCTCCTCCTTCCCTCCATTCCTCCTCCATCCCTCCCTTCCCCCTCCCTTTCTGAATGATGAAAAAAAAGAGAGAGAAAAAAAAAAAGATCGAGATGCGCGAAGCCGACGGAGGTGCGAGCGTAACAGGAAGCAGAAGACGAAACAGAGACAATGCTACTCCTTGCATGGCATCTCGCGTGATGATATTATCTGCATGACGCTCTTGACTAAAACGCATGAATTGTGGGCGTACGGGAGGGGTCGGGGGTGAGAGGGGAGGGGGGAGGGAGGAAAGAGGTAGGGAGGGGAAGGGAGAAGGAAAGGGTTAGGGGGGGAGGGGAAGGGAGAAGGAAAGGGGTAGGAGGGGAGGGGAAGGGAGAAGGAAAGGGGTAGGGGGGGAGGGGAAGGGAGAAGGAAAGGGGTAGGGGGGAAGGGGAAGGGAGTGGGAGGAGGAGGGATAAGAAAAAAAAAAGATAGATGAATGAATAAAAGACAAGACAGATGCTCCCCCTCCCTCCCCCTTAAAAAAATAAAAAAAGAAAGCGAACAAGAAAAAATGAGGAATAACAGACATGGAAGGAAATAGATGCATAAATATGAATGAATAAACAGATACAGATGCAAGCGAGATTAGGCGAGCGGAAAGTGGAAAGAATATTTAAAGATTCTTTTTTTTAACCTTTTTCTTTTTCTTTCATTCGTTTCGTAATGAATGTGAAATGCGAATTTGATTACGAATATTATTTTGTTTATTTCTTTTCTCTCTCTTTATCTTTGTGTTTGTTTTTTCTTTCGTTTTTTTCCTTTTCATTTTGAATGATATTATTTTTGCTATTATGATTAATATCATTATTATCATCACTGTTGTTGCTCTTGTTTTGTTATTATGATTATCATTATTTTTTTTTTTGCTATTGTTGTTTTTACTGTAATTGTTATATCTGTTATGGTTATCATTATCATATTTATTTATGTATCATCATCACCATCATCATTAGAGTTATAAACCTATAATCATTATTATCCTTAAGATGGTGGTGATTTTTTTGTTGCTGTCATTAGCATAGTATCATTTCTGTTGTTATTATCATTATTATCAATATTGTCATTATTGTTACTAATGTTATATGTTATTATTACTATTGCAATTACCATTACCATTATTATGATCATTATTATTATTACGTTGTTTGTTTTCTAATTTTTGTTATCTTTGTTGCTGTCTTTACTACAGATGATATTATTGTTATTATTATCGTTAATACAGTTGTTGTTGTTGTGCTATTATTGTTATCATTATTGGTAACATTATTATCATTATCTTTATTATTTTTATTATTTTATTATTATTATTATTATTATTATTATTATTATCATTATTTTATTATTATTATTATCATTAATATTGTTGGTATTATTGCTGTTGTTTTATCATCATTACTATTTTCATTGCCATCGCTTTTATGATATTTTTTCAATTATCATTATTACTGACATTATTATTGGTATCATCATCATCACCAATTTCATGGACATCCTAGTTAAAACAGTTCTTTTTTAATTGTAAGCTAGAAGTCGTAAGACATATGACAGTATGACATTATGACAAGAGTTTATGACACTTTTAAGGAGGTGTGTCTTGTATATATGCAAAGTTACCGCAGTCCAATTTGACGACCACGCATATGTGCACACACACACTCGTACATACAAGCTTGATCAAGTTAAATACGTACTCACACGCGCGTACACACACACACACACACACACACACACACACACACACACACACACACACACACACACATACACACACACACACACACACACACACACATACACACACACACACACACACACATACTCACATACACACACACACACACACATACACACACACACACACACACACACACACACACACACACACACACACACATACACACACACACACACACACACATACTCACATACACACACACACACACACACATACACACACACACACACACACACACACACACACACACACACACACACATACACACACACACACACACACACACACACACACACACACACACACACACACACACATACACACACACACACACACACACACGCACACACACACACTAATAATAATAATAGTAATACAAAAAATAAAAACGTTAACAGCAGTAGTGTGTGTACTTGGGTATGTATCTGTTGTTTATTATGTTACCTGATAGCATTGTGTCTGTCTGTCTGTTTCTCTTTCTTTCTCTCTCTCCGTCTGCCCCCTTTCTCTCTTCTTCTTCATCTCCTCCTCCTTCTTCTTCTCCTTCTCC
>NC_061852.1:20456824-20461824 GCF_019202785.1 Penaeus chinensis | reverse complement strand
CGGGCGTGCTTTTCGTGCTTGTTCTGATTAGCTTTTGGTTTTATGCGAGCGGGCGATCAGGCTGACGGAGGTATCGTAGCTGACGGTTAGGCTGGCGGAGGTATCGTAGCTGACGAAAATACCAAAGATGGCGGTAAGGTCGGTGACGATTGTACTGTTGCTGATTTTGCTGAAGATCTCAGTGGTGATTGTGTTGGTGACGATTTTGCTGGCGAAGATTCCTGACGGTGTCGAGGGATAGAGTTAGTTATTGGTGCTGACTAATGGTATCGTTGCTGACGCGATAAAGACTGTCAGAGATATCGGCGCTTGCAGTTAAGCTAACTAAAATGTACTAGAGCTGTCGGAACCGCTGACTAAAGGTCTCAAAGCCATTGAAAAAGCTGACAGAGAATATCTGAGCTGACGATATGCATACGAAAAATGTTATAGGGGATGATTGTCGTGGTTTTATTAGGTTGAAATACGGAAAGGCGAGCTGAAGTAATCATAGATGATGATTATGAACGTATCGAGCTGATGATAAAGCTGACTTAATAATTATGTTGATTTAGAATATTATAAGTGACGATAAAGGTGACAATGAAAAAAATCACCTGGACATTTTATCATTGACAACAGCTGAAAGAGGATATTGAGATGCCAACAAAATTAACTAGTAACTCAGATCCTAACACCAACTAGGTCACAACGCTGACAACAGTAACACAGGCTGATTTTGACAACCTCTGACGTCGTTGATAGACCGCCACCACCTCTGACATCATCTTATCCTATCTTATTATTGTGTAATTATTGTCATTTTTGTGTTTTCCCCATCGTCTTCCCTTTCTGATTATTTTTCTTTTCCTCCATCATAGTGTCGGTAAATGGCGATGCGCTTTTGTTATCACGGATCATTGACCGCGGCGTTGTCTAGAAACTAGAATCTTTCGGACTCCCCATTCGTTTTTTTATTTTTTTATTTCTCTCTCTCTCTCTCACACACACACACACAAACACACACACACACACACACACACACACACACACACACACACACACACACACCACACACACCACACACACACACACACACACACACACACACACACACACACACACACACACACACACACACACACACACACACACACACACACACACACAGATATACACGTGTCTGTGTGCCTGCAATTGTATGTTGTATATATACAAGTTTGAGTAGTAGGTATTGACAAAAACAACAACAGCAACAACGAATGATGTAATCTAAGCTCGTAAAAAAAAGTAGAAAATAAAAAATCCTGTTATCTGCAGTATAAACCGCCACAGGAAATGCACAGAAGAGGAGGGTCATGGAACAGAGGATGTACAGTACTATGAATTACATAACTTAGACGTTTTATGTACACATGAGCAGACACAAGGTGGAGAAAATGTGCATTTAAGTAGAGCGATTGCGAGTCGTTCTAAGTCCTCGTGCATTTTTTTTTTTTTACTATTTTTGTGTTAGACTATGCATGTAATTAGGGAATTATTGCAGATTTAATGCCAAGGATAAGGAAGGATTCGGGTGATAATCATGCGTGTTCCTTCATTACTCTTGTTTTCCCTAAGGCTATTTTTTTCCCCATTCATTTTAAATTTCCTTCCGGCTTTCCTTCTCTCTGTCCACTCTTTTGAATTGTATTTCTCTCTCTCTCTCTCTCTTAACTTACTTTTTCTTTTATATCTTCCATCCCTCACTCCCTCTTTCCTTCTTCCCACCCTCCTTTCCCACCCTCCCTCTCTCCCTCCCTCCCTCCTTCTCCCCCTCCTTCCTTCCCACTCTCCTTCTCTTTCCTCCCACCTTCCCTCCTTAGAAATTCATAAATGGTTTGTAATTGCATCTTTATATTGCATCTTGCTGTTGCTCACGTTTCGGCAAATGTTTTATTAATTATCATCATCATCCTCATCATCATCATCATCATCATCATCATCATCATCTTTATCATTTGCCATTGCTATTACCATTGTTATTTACATTGTTATTATTATTATTGTTTTTGTTTTATTGTTATTATTGTTATTGTTAATCACTGTCATTGCCATTATCCTTATCATTGTTATTATTACCTTCGTATTTTTTATCATTTATATCATTTATATTATTTTGTGTTGTTTCTGTTATTCTATTGTTGTATCAATTTCATTATTTTTATTTCGTCTTGTATTATCCCCTTCCCTTTCCCTCCTGTCCCCTCACCTCACCTCCCCTTTACCCCCTAACGTTCGCCTCCCCTCCCTTTATCTCTTTATCCGTACCTACCCTTATTCCCTTTACGTTCCCCTCCCCTCCCTTCCCTTCCATTTATCCCCTTACCCTCCCCTCCCCTTATCCCTCTATGCTCCCCCCTCCCCTTATCCCTTTCCCCTCCCCTCCCCTTATCCCCTTACGTCCCCCCCTCCCCTTACCCCCTTACCCTCCCCTCCCCCTCCCCTTATCCCTTACGTTCCCCCCCTCCCCTTACCCCCTTACCCTCCCCTCCCCTCCCCTCCCCTTATCCCCTTACTCCCCCCTCCCCTACCCTCCCCTTATCCCCTTACGTCCCCCCCTCTCCTCCCCTCATCCTCTCACCCTCACCTCCCCTCCCCCTTCCCTTCCCCCCAGTCCCCTCCCAAGACAAGGGTTACGTGCATTTTAATTATCTTAACTGGAGTCCTAACGAACTCGGAAAATGACTCACAATTATTCGGAGACGCATCTTGGCAGCCAAAGTTAAGGGCGGGGGAGAGGGGGGGAGGGAGGGGGTGGAGGGAAGGATGGGGAGAGGTGAGGAGGGAGAGATGGGGAGAGAGGGCGAGGTGGGGAGAAGGGGGAGGGGGGAAAGGGGAAGGTAAAGTAGGCTGCGGGTAGAGGCGAGGGGAGAAAAGAGTAGGGGGCCAGGGGTAGGGGGAGGAAGGGTAGGGATAGGGGGCAGGTGGGAGGGGCGTCCTCATCTAGCTTGGAAAACCTGCTTAATTGGTTAGGCTAAGGCTATTTTCTGGTGTTTTTGTCTATTTTCATCTTCATTTTTAAATTGTATTTTATTTTTCCCTCTTAATTTTCCATCGTCTTATTTTTCTCATGTGTGTGTGTGTCTGTGTGTGTGTGTGTGTGTGTATAAATGTGCGTGCGAATGTGTGTGTGTACGTACATGGATTCGAGTTTGTATTCGCGGACATGTGTTCTTCATGTTCCATTTTTAAAGAAAGTGAACATGGAGATTTCATGTGAAAATACAAGTACAATGATATTTTAACGCATAAAAGACCACACCTACACTTCATCAGCAGATACCCAGTATCGAACAATGATTATAAAACGATTATCTTGCCGTCAGAATACAGTATTGAATTTATGTACGTTAACCATATATCTGCATCTTTCTGTCGATCTTCCGTTGTGTTTCTGTTTGCCTACTTCTCTCTCTCTCTCTCTCTCTCTCTCTCTCTTTCTCTCTCTCTCTCTCTCTCTCTCTCTCTCTCTCTCTCTCTCTCTCTCTCTCTCTCTCTCTCTCTCTCTCTCTCTCTCAGTCTACCTATTAGGCTATGTATCTGCCTGTCTACATCTATCTGTCTATCTCTTTAGCTATACATGTCTCTCCATAAGCATACATACACATCTATATATATATATATATATATATATATATATATATATATATATATATATATATATATATATATATATATACTATATATACTTATATTCATATGTAAAAAAAAAAAATCCCTTACACCCTAGAACTTGTATTTATCAGCCATACCTAAGCACAGAAATGTATAGCAATTGGCCTTGAAAACACATTCCCCCAAATCGAGCTCGGCTGAAATAGCTGGTTAAGCACCTAATGAGTGTAAATGATAAACTTGCCGGTAAAAAGTTGTTTTGTTGTTAAACTCTAGTGTGTTGGAACATCAAACTTTTACCTCTCGCTTTTTTCGTAATTGTTTTTTTCTTCGTTGCTTTTTGGTGCCGTTATTTTTGATGGTACAGATGATTGGTTATCTGGCAATTTTTACAGGGTGTATGATGCCACAGATGGTAGAAAAGGTTAATGTTAAATCACTAGAACAATAGTCATGTGCACGGGTGCCGTGTACAAGTGTTTGTGTAGAGGGGGCTGATATATATGTATTTGTTGCGTTGCGTGTGCGTGTGTATATATAATATGTAGATATAAATACATATGTGTGTGTGTGTGTGTGTGTATAAATATATGTGTATGAATATATATGTGTGCGTGTGTGTGTGTATATATATAAATATATATATGATATATATATATATATCTATATCTATATATACTGTATATGTATACATATGCGTGTGTATGTATGTATGTTTATATATAAGTATATGTATATTTATATATACATATACATAAATATAAAAATATGTATATATGTATGTGTATGTGTCATAAATGTGTATATATGTATCCATTTATTTATATATATTTATTCATTTATTCATATATATATATATTTATTCATTCATATATTTATATATATCTATATATATATTTATATATATATATCTATATATATATATTTAAATATATATGCACACACACACATACACACACACACACACACACACACACTTATATAGTATTTATTTATGAGTGTGGGTACATGTACGTGTGTGTGTGTGTGTGTGTGTGTGTGTGTGTGTGTGTGTAAATATGTGTATGTATAAATGTATATAGAAGCATATGTCTAATCCCTGCCGCGGGAATTGCCAAAGGCCTGTGTCCCGACAGCTGGTTCAAGTCCATCTCATATCGCAGGTGTCGCCAGTGAAATCGGCGCCGTGGGTCTATAGAAATAAGTAGATATACGAATACACATGTGTATATATATAGATAAATTCACATATACATATATATGTAGGTATGTATGAATGTATACATATACGCTTGGTTCTATATTCCTGTTTGCGTGCTGTCAGAAATATAAAAAATCTGCATATTTGCGAGAAAGTCTATTAC
>NC_061852.1:20449324-20451824 GCF_019202785.1 Penaeus chinensis | reverse complement strand
GAAGAGGAAGAGGAGGAGGAGGAAAAAGAAGAGGAGGAGGAGGAGGAGGAGGGAAAAAAGAGGAGGCTGAAAAGGAGGAGGAGGAGGAAGAGAGGGAGAAGGAGAAGGAGAGGGAGAAGGAGAAGGAGAAGAAGGAAGGGGAGGAGGAAGAAGAAGAGGAGTAGAAGAAGAAGAAAGAGAAGAAGAAGAAGAAGAAGAAGAAGAGGAAGAAGGAGAAGAAGAAGGAGGAGGAGGAAGCGAAGGAGAAGAAAATGTATGAACTTCGATGATAAGATTGTTGACTGAGCAAGAAGAGGAGGGATGGGTAATTTTTCGCTCTTTGAAAGGGGGGGGGGGGTTGCAACTAACTCATTCTGTTACTTAAAAGAAAAATCATGATTATAATAACAAGGAATGGAACTGAAAGGGTTGCAGTCTTGCTTGCCCTCTCCCTCCCTTCCTCCCCTCTTCCACTATCTTCATCTACTAACCCTACTTTCCTCCTCTACCCTCCCTTCCCTCCCTGCCGGCATTTTACCCTATCAATCCTCCTCTTCCCTACCTGCCTTCTTTCCCCTGCCAACCCTGCCTTCCCTCACCGTTTCTTCTGTCCCCTACCACTCCTACCTTACCAACCCTTCTCTCCCCTACCTACCTTACTTCCCCTCTTCCCCTGCCAACCCTCCTCCCCGTCTCTGCTAACCCTCCCCTCCCCTACCAACCCTTTTCCCCTTTACGGATCATCCTCCCCAACCCTGCACAATCTTTCTCTCCCCTACCGACACCCTACCAATCTTGCTCTTCCCTACCGACCCCCTACCAAACTTGCTCTTCCCTACCGACCCCCTACCAATCTTGCTCTTCCCTACCGACCCCCTACCAACCTTGCTCTTCCCTACCGACCCCCTACCAATCTTGCTCTCCCCTACCGACCCCCTACCAGTCTTGCTCTCCCCTACCAACCCCCTACCAATCTTGCTCTCCTCTACCGACCCCTACCAATCTTGCTCTCCCCTACCGACCCCCTACCAATCTTGCTCTCCCCTACCGACCCCCTACCAATCTTTCCCTCCCCTATCGACCCCCTACCAGTCTTGCTCTCCCCTACCAACCCCCTACCAATCTTGCTCTTCCCTACCGACCCCCTACCAATCTTGCTCTCCCCTACCGACCCCCTACCAATCCTTCTCTCCCCTCTTTCCCTAAAATACTTTGCCGAAGTCATCAAAACAAACTGCAAGATGTTTGGGGGTTAACTCTGCGGAAATCGCCACAGTATTATCTTGGACTGGGAGACGCATGGGGAGCGGATGCGGAGGGAAGGAGGGAGGGAGGGGGAGGGGAAGGAAGGGTGGGGGGGTGGGAGGGGAGGAAGGATGGGGGGGAGGGAAGGAAGGAGGGATGAGGGAAATGGGAGGGAAAGAGGGAAGGAGGAGGGATGATGGGGGGGGGGGAGAAGAAAGGAGGGAAGAAAGGAGAGATGGGGGGAAGAGGGAAGGAGGGATGAGGGAAGGGAGGAAAGGAGGAGGGAGGGGGTGTCGGGAAGGGAGGGAAGGAGCAGGGAGGGGGTGGCAGGAAGGGAGGGAAGGAGGAAGGATGGGGGTAAAAAGGAGGGAAGAAGGTGGATGCAGTAGTGTTGGTGGCTGTGATGGAGGAGGATGGAGGATGGAGGGATAGAAGAGGGAGGGAGGCGGGTGGGTGGGTGATAATGGAGGAGGGAAGAGAAAAAGGGAAGTGGTGGTAGAAGAAATGGATAAAAGGAAGAGAAGGGAGGAGGAGGAGGAGGAGGAGGAGGAGGAGGAGGAGGAGGAGGAGGAGGAGGAAGAGTGGGATAATGGACATAGAAAGGAATACGAGGAAGAAGACGAAAGAGAAAAAAGAGGACGAAAAGAATTAGGACGAAGAGGGGGAAGGAGATCACTCCTTCCTCTCTTCTTGATCTTCCTGCGTCTATTTTCTATTCCTGTAATTATAACCTGTTCTTCGTACCTGTTTACTTATTTCTTCCCAGCGTATTGATTAACGCTCGCTTCTTCCTCTTATGCTCATTTACTCCTTTTACTCTTATGTCTCTTTCTCTTTCCGCTCTTCCACTCTCTTTCCCTCTCATGTCCCTTTCCTTCTCTGTTTCATCTTCCTTTCATTATCTCCTTCTTCCTCATCAGAAGCCTCCCCTTCACCTCTTCAACCTGCCCCACCTCCTTCTTCACCTCTATATCCTCCTCTGCCTCTCTTCCTGCAACGGCACCTGCTACACCACCTCCTCCTACTCCTCCTGACCCTGATCCTCCTCCTCCTCCTCCTCGTCCTCGTCCTCGTCCTCTTCCTAATCCTAATCCTGATCGTGCCCTCTCCTTCCTTCTTTTTCTTCTTCTTTTCCTCCTCGTTTTCCTTTTCCTCTTCCTTCTCCTCCTCCTCCTCCTCCTCCTCCTCCTGATCCTGATCTTCCTCCTAATCCTGATCGCGTCCTCCTCCTCCTTCTTCTTCGTCTTCTTCTTCTTCTTCTTTTTCTTCTTTTTCT
>NC_061852.1:20441824-20444324 GCF_019202785.1 Penaeus chinensis | reverse complement strand
GAGACAAGAAATGGTTCGGCTTCGCGGCTAATTCAATAATAAAAGATGATTTTGGAAGGGGGTGGGGGGGAAGGGCAGGGGTGGGAAGGGGGGGGCATTGAAGGGGGGTTGCGGGGAAGGAGAGGGGTGGGAAGGGGGGCTGGGGGAATGGGGAGGGTGTGTAAGGGGGGAAGGGAAGGGGATATTGAAGGGTATGGTGGGGGAAAAGGGAGAGAGGGGAAGGGGATTTGGGGGAAAAGGGAAGGGATGAAGGGGTATTTTGGAAGGCGAAGAAAAGGGAGGGATAGATAGGGGAGGATAGGGGAAGGATAGGGGAACGGGAGGGAAAACGGGTGGGGGGGAGAGGAGGCGGTGGGCGGGTGTAGAGAAGGCGATGGGGGGAAGGGGAGAGAAGGCGGTAGGGGAAGGGGAGGGAAAACGGGGGGGAAGGGGAGAGGAGGGGGATGGAAGAGGGGATATTTGGAGGGGATGAGGGAAGGATAGGGATAGCAGGGAGGATTTTAGAGAGGGGAGGGGAAAGGGTTGAGGGCAGTGAGGTTTTTTATTGGGGAGGGGTTAGAGGTTGGGGAGGAAGGGCCTCCAGGGATAGGTAAATGTGGGGAAAGAAAAAAAAAAAAAGGTTCGCAATAGAAAGGAGAGCTAAGTTGGGTCAAAAGCTTTAATTATTGTTGTTAATGTTATTTATGTGGTTACAATGGACAAATATGTCATTGTTGTTATCTTTAGTCATATAAATAAGCAAATAAACATTGTTATCATAATCATCATTACGATTTCATTACCCCCACCATCCTGATTACGTTTATTATTATCATTCTATAATTATTACTATCACTCCTATTTGTTTAGGTTATTCTATTATGCTTTGTACATTTCGTTAAAAAAAATATGATAGATGTAGTTTTCGGTTAATTGATCACAAATTTAGTTCAAATACATAAGTACGTTATTATTTTTTTCTATTTTTTTTTTTTTTTTCTCTCTTTCTCTCCACCTACAATGAGAAATGTTCTTCCTGCCCGTGTCTTTGTCTCTCTCTCTCTCTCTCTCTCTCTCTTTCTCTCTCTCTTTCTTGATTTTTTTTTTATCTTCCTGCCTGTCTCCTTTCTCTAACATTCTAAGCTAAAAAAAAAATAATAATAAAAAAAATATATATATTACAGATATTAATTATTAGAAAATAATAATACATTATATCGTGCATTAAACATCAAAGTCGCATTTTTTTTTCTTTTTGATTCGTGCTTCAGAAAGAAACCGAAATTCCGAATCTTCTCCGAGAGTGTCTTAAGATATGCATACACGCCCGGGATTATATTCATTAAGGTCGATCGAGTCCACAACAAAACACAATAATTACGACCTAATAGCGAGGAAAAATACGATATCCGCGGTAAGTTTATGATGACAGTAATGTGATAAGCAAATTGTGCATGTTTCTTCTTCTTCTTCTTCCTTTCGTCCTCCTTATCGTCATCTTTATCTTCTTCTTTTTTTCACCTCTCCCATCTCCTCGTTTTCCTCTATCTTCCATATCCACATATTTATCCAACTCTTTATCCTCCTCCTCTTCCTTCACTAGCTCCATCTCCTCATCTCCTCCGCTTCTGTCTTTCACTCCGTCGTAATTTCCCTCCACCTTCTCCCCTTCCTCTCCTCTTCCCTCTCACTCTCTTTCCTCTCCTTCTCCTCTCTCTCTCTCTCTCTCTCTCTCTCTCTCTCTCTCTCTCTCTCTCTCTCTCTCTCTTCTCTTTCTCTTTCTCTTTCTCTCTTTCTCTCTCTCTCTCTCTCTCTCTCTCTCTCTCTCTCTCTCTCTCTCTCTCTCTCTCTCTCTCTCTCTCTCTCTCTCTCTCTCTCTCTCTCTCTCTCTCTCTCTCTCTCTCTCTCTCTCTCTCTCTCTCTCTCTCTCTTCCCTTTCGCCATCCATCCTCTTTTTCCTCTCCCTCTCCCTCCACCCATCCTCTCTCTCCCTCTCCCCTGTCCCCCTCATCTCTCTCCCAACCCACCTCCTCTTTCCTCTCCCCATTCCTTTTCTCCCCTCCCCCTGTCTCCCCTCTCCCTCTCTTCCTTCTCCCAATTCACCTTCTCTTTCCTCTCCCCATTCCTTTTCCCCGCTCCCCTCTCTCCCCTCTCCCTCTCTTCCTTCTCCCAATCCACCTTCTCTTTCCTCTTCCCATTCCTTTCCCCCCTCCCCCTCTTTCTCCTCTCCCTCTCTTCCTTCTCCCAACCCACCTCCTCTTTCCTCTCCCCATTCCTTTTCTCCCCTCCCTCTCTCTTCTCTCTCCCAACCCACCTTCTCTTTCCTCTCCCCATTCCATTTCCCTCCTCCCCCTCTTTCCCCTCCCCCTCTCTTCCCTCTCCCCTCTCCTTCTCTTCCCTCTCCCAACCCACCTTCTCTTTCCTCTCCCCATTCCTTTTCTCCCCTCCTCCTCTCTCCCCTCTCCCCTCCCTCTCTCCTTCCGAGCTTCTTGTAGCGCGCCCCCAAACTCGTCATTTTTCC
>NC_061852.1:20431824-20436824 GCF_019202785.1 Penaeus chinensis | reverse complement strand
ACACATACACATACACACACACACACACACACACACACACACACACACACACACATATACACAGAGAGAGAGAGTGTGAGGTGAGAAAGAGAGAGAGAAGAGAGAGAGAGAGAGAGAGAGAGAGAGAGAGAGAGAGAGAGAGAGAGAGAGAGAGAGAGAGAGAGAGAGAGAGAGAGAGATTAATCCTTGTGCCTAGCCTGGCCCCATCTAATAAAGTGCCATAAATAGGGACACAATAATCAGCTTATGTTAATTAGTAATTTTAATTGATTTTACAAGACATCCCCGCGAGATAGGGAGGCTGAGAAGGGGAGGAGAGAATTTGTAGCGTCTAATTACGTATTGTTGCTCATTGGCGATGCTCTTTTGTTTATGGACGAAATATGTATAGTAGCTTTTATCGTGTCTATAGTATTCTTACATATCTGTCTCTCTTCATAAAAATATGTTCAATTTCATCTTCATCTCCATTTTTATCACAATTTTATCATCAATATTATGATCATCATTATCATTAATACCGTTAATATTATTATCATTTTCACTTACAATTATTTTTTATCAACAGTTTTATTGTAATTATTATTATTACTACAACCATCTTATTATCCTGGTATAATAATTACAGCACTGTCATCATTTCCATATCACATTAGTATTTATACATACATGTATTTTGTTTTATTAAAATTCCTTTATCATAGTAATCTTTATGCAAGTATAAGTGGTTGAACGACAGTATGCTTAGGGTTACGGAAGGCAGTCTCAGAATTTTATGTAAATTACGAAAGCAAACTCTCTTTCTCCCTTACAGATGATGGTTTGTTTGTCTTTCCGATACGCTGATCATTATAGGTATATTTGAATATATGTGTGTTTGTATGAAGGTCGGTTTGTGTGTATATGCGTGAGTATGTACTGTATCTGGGATTAGGGTATGTACTGAGAGAGAGAGAGAGAGAGAGAGAGAGAGAGAGAGAGAGAGAGAGAGAGAGAGAGAGAGAGAGAGAGAGAGAGAGAGAGAGAGAGAGAGAGAGAGAGAGAGAGAGAGAGAGAGAGAGAGAGAGAGAGAGAGAAAGAAAGATTGATAGATAGATAGATAGATAGATAGAGAGATAGAAAGAGAGAGAGAGAGTGAGAGAGAGAGAGAGAGAGAGAGAGAGAGAGAGAGAGAGAGAGAGAGAGAAAGATTGATAGATAGATAGATAGAAAGAGAGAGAGAGAGGGAGGGAGAGAGAGTGAGAGAGAGAGAGAGAGAGAGAGAGAGAGAGAGAGAGAGAGAGAGAGAGAGAGAGAGAGAGAGAGAGAGAATATCAAAGAACACAATGCTTTCTAGTGTACACAGGTAATTACACGCCAGATTTTTGTGTATGTATATGTTTGTTGTTAGTTTACACTCCCTTATTTGTACATCATTGTTTATCGTGGCCAGTAAACATAGCAACGAAAAGTTTATGAATGAATTTAGCACAACATCCGAGCTCCGTTTCCTAAAGAGCTAAAGAGATTTGTTTTTTTAAACAGCTGTTCCCAAACTCTTCCTCAAATATGGCATCCTTGAGTCACGTATTACTTTCTGTGGCATATTTGTGTGTGTGTGTGTGTGTGTGTGTGTGTGTGTGTGTGTGTGTGTGTGTGTGTGTGTGTGTGTGTGTGTGTGTGTGTGTATACATATATATATACATATATATACACATTGTTATCCTCATGATTGATCTAAATATAAAAGATTTCCAAAATTTACAAGAAGGGGGTAAATTATTCGGATCCGCGGTCTGTCCCTTTAATCAGTCGAAAGAAGGGTTGCGTTTGTCCCTTTCTTGGGCGGAGGAGGTGAGCGAAGGGGGGGGGGGGGGGGGGGGTAAGAGGAGGGGAATAGGTAGGGGAGAGAGGAGGGGAGTGAGGGCATAGGGAAGGGCGTAGGTTGGGGAATGAGAGGGGAGAGGGAGATTGGGGATAGAGGGAAGGGAGGCGGAAGGGGTGGAGGAGGAGGAGAAGAAGAAGAGGAAGATGAATGAGAATGAGGAGGAGGAGGAGGAGGAGGAGGAGGAGGAGGAGGAGGAGGAGGAGGAGGAGGAGGAGGAGGAGGAGGAGGAGGAGGAGGAGGAAAAGGAGAAGAAAAGGAAGAAACGGAGAAGGAGAAGGAAGAAGATGAGGATAGGAATAAGAATAAGGAGAAGAAGAATGAAGAGGAGGAGGAAAAGGAGAAGGAGAAGGAGGAAGAGGAGGATAAGAATAAGAAAAAAAGATGAGAATTAAAGAGGAAGGAAGAGGAAGAGAAGAGAAAGAGGAAATAGAGGAGGGGAATTAGTCCACACGCCACGCTGAAAGAAAACGAATAACCGATTGACCGACGTACTTTTCCCCCCGTATTGCAGCGGGAATGAGCGGTTGCAAGAGGTGAACTTAGTGCAGAGTGACTCTTCTCGTATTAATTGCACGATACACCTTGATCCTCTTTTCAAACGCCAGGTGGGATTTCGTGGCGTATCTTGGGTGCTTTTTTTTTTTTTTTTTTTTTTTCTTTGGGGGGGGGGGGGTCGTTGAGTATCGCACGTAAATGGTCTTAAAGTCTCAGGACTCATTGAGATGCGTTATGGTAGTTAAGGGAACGTTTCAGTCAAGTTACTGGGAAATAATGTAATGGCAATGACAGAGAAAACAATAGTAATGACAACAATGATAATAATAACAGTAATGATAATGACAATAATAATGATGATAATATTATTAACAACGATGTAAATTGATAATAATGATAATAAGGATAAGAACAACATTAATGAAAGTAAGCTTAATATTAATGATAACACATGATAATTTGATAAGAGCAAAGACTGCCAGACCACACGCAGGGATCCGAACACCTCAAATCCACTCTTTGGGGACATTTCGAAAACAAAAGACGAGCGCTGTTTAGGATTTTCCCGCGCTTATTCTCGCTCTCTCTCTCTCTCTCTCTCTCTCTCTCTCTCTCTCTCTCTCTCTCTCTCTCTCTCTCTCTCTCTCTCTCTCTCTCTCTCTCTCTCTCTCTCTCTCTCTCTCTCTCACTTTCACATTTTACTCTGCCTTCGAAAGCGGGAATTGCGTTTTTTTTATTATTATTATTATTGTTATCATTTTTCCATCCGACCGTCTCTTGCTGTGAATAGGACAGCGAGCTATTTGATGTGAGGAAGAAAATTAATTTGTGTTCCGTCCGCGTGCGTGTGTTTGTTGTGGGTTTTGATAGCGTGTAATGGTGCCGGAATTCGTGTTTTGAGAATCGGAAAAAAAGACAGAAGGAAAGAAAAAAGAAAAGAGATGAAGAGACGGTTAGCGGTTTGTTAATACAACGCGATAGTTAGTTATCTGTCCATTTTTTTTTTTTTTTTATTCAAGAGATGAGAGAGATAGAGAGATGATGAAAAAGTACACAGAGAGAAGAAGAAGAAAAAAAAAAAAACATCGGTTTCGACTTTGATGGTGAACTTTTTCTTGGCTAATGAAGGAAGTTGTGTGTTATTTCAAGAGTCGGGAGAAAATTAACTTTCCGAACTGTGAAGTGTGTTCAAGCACGGAACACTGATGTTGCTCAGATTTGCGGTGCTTTGAGTGCTCTCTCGTTTCCCCTACACTTCTTGCTTTATTTATTATTTCTTCTCGTTCTTGTTCTTGTGCATGTTCTCCATTTTTATTTATTCTACTTCTTTCTCTCTCTCTCTCTCTCTCTCTCTCTCTCTCTCTCTCTCTCTCTCTCTCTCTCTCTCTCTCTCTCTCTCTCTCTCTCTCTCCCTCTCTCTCTCTCCCTCCCCTCTCTCTCTCTCTCTCTCTCTCTCTCTCTCTCTCTCTCTCTCTCTCTCTCTCTCTCTCTCTCTCTCGTCTCTCTCTCTCCCTCCTCCTCTCTCTCTCTTCTCTCTCATCTCCTCTCTTCTCTCTCTCTCCATCTCCTCTCTCTCGTCTCTCACATCTCTCTCTCTCTCTCTCCTCTTATCTGTCTTTCTCTCTTTCTCCTCTTTCTCTTTCTCTCTCTATTTCTCTCTATTTCTCTCCTCTTTCTCTCTTTCTCCCTTTCTCCCTTTCTCCCTCACTCCCTCACTCCCTCACATCCTGCGAAGAAAAGAAAACTGTAAAACTCCCTCACAAAGCTTCCCTCCCTTCTCACTCCCTCTCATCCCCTCTCTCCCTCTTTCCCCCCCCCCCCTCTCGTCTCTCTCTCTCCCTCTCTCGAATCTCTCTCTCTCTCAGCATTCTCCTCTCTCTCTCTCTCTCTCTCTCTCTCTCTTTCCTCTCTTTCTCTCTCTCTATTTCTCTCTCTTTCTCTCTTTTCTCCTCACTCCTCACTCCCTCACTTCCCCCTCCCCCCCCCTCTCTCTGCTCTCTCTCATAATCTCTCCATCTCACATCTCCTCTCTCTCCTCTCTACTCTCTCTTCCTCCATCACTTCCTCATCCTCTCCTCTCTCTCATACTCTCATCTCTCGACTCATCTCCTCTTCGTCCACCTCTCTCCTCTCTCTCTCTCTCTCTCTCCTCTCCTCTTCTCTCTCCTCTCTCTCTCTCTCTCCTCCTCTCTCTCTCTCTCTCTCTCGTCCTCACTCTCCCTCTCTCTCTCTCTCTCTCCCTCTGCCTCTCCTCTCTCCTCTCTCTCTCTCTCTCTCTCCTCTTCTCTTCTCTTCTCTCTCTCCTCCCTCTTCTCTCCATCTTCCTCTTCTCTCTCTCTCTCTCTCCTCTCTCTCTCTCTCTCTCTCCCCTCTTCTCTCCTCCCCTCCTCCTTCTCACTCTCTTCTCTCATCTCTCTCCTCTCTCTCATCTCTCTCTCTCCCTCTCCTCTCTCTCTCTTTCTTCTCTCTCTTTCTCTCTCTCTCTCTACTTCTCTATCTTTCTCTCTTTCTCCCTCCCTCCCTCACTCCCTCACTCCCTCACTCCCTCTCTCTCTCTCTCTCTCTCTCTCTCTCTCTCTCTCTCTCTCTCTCTCTCTCTCCTCTCTCTCTCTCTCTCTCTCTCTCTCTCTCTTTCATC
>NC_061852.1:20419324-20426824 GCF_019202785.1 Penaeus chinensis | reverse complement strand
TCCCCTCCCCCTCCTCCATCGCCGGCAAGCACATTTCGCTCGTGTTGATTCCGGTGTTGCACCAAAGGTGGGAGGGGAGGGGGAGGGGGTTGAGGTGGGGGGGAGGGGGATCAAAGGGTAAGGGAGGAGGGGGACGGAACTGAGGAGAGGGATAGGGGTGAAAGGGAAGGGGGGGGGGATGGGGGTTCTGAGTAAACGAAGTGAGGACAGACTGAGGTACTCATGTTTATTGGGAGTGGCTGCACGGTGTACACTACTTACTGTACCTCAATACACTTTGAGATTGCAGAGGTGAAAGTAATAGGAAAGTGGGATTTATATATGAGTGTATATATGTGTGTGTGTATGTATATATATATATATATATATATATGTGTGTGTGTGTGTGTGTGTCTGTGTGTGTGTGTGTGTGTGTGTGTGTGTGTGTGTGTGTGTGTGTGTGTGTGTGTATGCATGTATGTATGCATGCATGTATGTATGTACGTATGTACATATGGGCGTGTGCGTGTGCGTGTGCGTGTGTGCATGTATCCATGTATGTATGTGTGTGTGTGTGTGTGTGTGTGTGTGTGTGTGTGTGTGTGTATGTGTGTGTGTGTGTTTGTGTGTTGTGTGTGTTCATACTTATTTATATAGAAAAAAAATAAATGAGGCAGAGAAAGAGAAAGAAAGAAAAGAAAGAGACAAGAGACGAAAGCTTAAGGAACAGCAAATTGTTGCGGTTGTTTGTTCATTGAAGCCCCGATCGCGAGAGAAAAGAACGAGTGCGAGCGTGTTTGTGCGAGTGACATAAGGAGACCATGTGCGTGTTGCAAGCGAGAGGGCGAGCAAGTGCATACATGTGAACGTAATGAACATGCATGCTTGTGTGTACGTAAATATATACACAAAAAAAAGAAAGAAAGAAAAAAAAAAAAAGAATCTTTGTGTGTCGTGGCTCAGTACACCCCGACCATCTTGGTTTACGCCCTTGTGGCCGCGCGGTAAAAAGCGTGTCTTTGTAAGCAGTAAGGTCTGGACAAAATATAAACACCGCTTGTTTACTCTTCCCCGAGCATTCGCCGGAGCCTGTTTACAAAAACTGATTACAACATCCTGGACCAATGAAGCTGAGGAGGAGGAGGAGGAGGAGGAGGAGGAGGAGGAGGAGGAGGAGGAGGAGGAGGAGGAGGAGGAGGAGGAGGAGGAGGAGGAGGAGGAGGAGGCGGGACCGACGACGACTTGTAGGGCGCCACGACTTGTAGCTTTTAATTTTCATTATTGTTTTTTTTTTTTTCTAGAGGTAGGAGAAGGGTAAGGGAAGTAGAGTGGGGGGAGGGGGGCAAGGGGATAAAGGGGAGGGTAGAAGGAGTAGTGGGCGGACGCAATGATGAAGTGTAAAGGGTAAGCGGGGGGGTGAGGTGAAGGGTAGGGGGGACTTACGGGGTAAGGGGGTAGAGGGGAGGGAGGAAGGGTAGAGGAGAGGGGGAGGTGGGGGTGGTAATGATTCGGGAATTTGGAAGGGGGGATAGAGGGGAGGGAAGGGGGAGGAGAGGTGGGGGGGAGGGCAAGAAGAAAAGAGGTTGTATATAATAATAGCGTTTCTTTCTTTCTCTTCCTACCCTTTCGTCCCTGGCTTGTTTCTTAAGATATTTTTGTTTTTGTTTACTTGTTTTTATTTATCGTTGAAACATGTAATGACAATTTTAGACATTCTTTATTTATCGTTTAAACATGTAAAGACAATTTTTAGACATTATTAATTATTTTTAAAGATTTCTATTCAAACTAATGTTATGGAAAACGATTTACAAGTCGAGTCGTTTTCATTATCATTATGCATGCAGTAGAATGCAGAGAAAACAGGTCAGACCAGAGATACATCAGGTCACACGGAAAAACAAACAAACTTGAGGGATCATGTATACCAAAATTCAATCATTCCCCCATCAACAGAAAGATCACACAGTAACAACGGCAGAATGATAATCACTTTCCCTTCTTGGAGGTCAGGTCAGGTCAGGCTCGCTTGATATAAAGGTGAAGTTTAAAGACAAAGTGGCAGAAGGCGGGTAAGACCTGATATCGCGGGTCATATTTCGGTCTTTCTAAGGAAAATCCAACTTTATATCCGTCTCCCAAGATTGCCAAACCTCTCTTACATTAAAACTTACAGGAAGACTTTCAAAAGATGCGGCTCCGGTAGAATGCATAATTTCTGGCAGCGAATGCACCAGATTGCAAAAGATTTCCATGAGATCCTTTCCCCCCTTCCCCCCCTTCTCTATCCCTCCCCCCTTCTCTACCCCCCCCCCCTTATCCATCTCGCTCCCTCGCTTACAAATTTCTGCAACGGATACTTTTTTTTTCTCCTCCCCTCCCCCTCCCCCCCTCCCATACCCTCTCAACCACCATGGGAAAGGGTGGTTGGATAGGCAGGGGGGGGGGTTATCTACTTCATTCATTCATGATCGTTTTTTGAGGATTTTTTTTCATGGCTAGTCTTGCATACGTAGTCATTCTTTTACGGGTAGGGGGTACATGATTATATATATATATATATATATATATATATATATATATATACGAGTGTGTATATATGCATATATATATGTATATATATATGTATAATGCATCTCCATATATTTATTTATTTATTTATTGATATATACATACATAAATACATATATACATACATACGTATATACATACATACATACATACATACATACATACATACATACATACATACATACATATATACATATATACATATATACATATATATATATGTATATGTATATATATGTATGTAAATATATACATATATATGTATGTGTATATATGTATGTATGTATGTATGTATGTGTGTATTTATGTATGTATGTATATATAAACAAGTATATATATATATATATATATATATATATATATATAAATATGTATTGTCTATCTCCTTGTCTGTCGGTCTACTTATATATTTATCTATCTATCTATCTGTCGATTTACTTATTTACTTAAGTGTCTATCCATCAATCTGTCCATCTATCTATATATCTATTTATATTAACCTGCATCTATTTATATATATGCCCACAAAAAAACTTTATTTTTCAATTTTTACATCATCTTATTATTGCCTTTTCCTTCGAAATATAACCAAAGACAACATAAATAAGATAAGGTGAAACATCTTCCCCTCCAGCTGGTTTTACGTCAACTATTAAGCGGATACCAATCGCTTCCTTGATAACCGGAGTGATAACAAAAACCGTTTGAGATGCGCAAAAAAAAAAAAAAAGTTGAAAAAATGGAAAATAAAATGAGATTGAGTGGATTATGAAAAGAGGTTGATTTGGAAAGATGGAGACTTTTTTTATATACATATGTTGTTGTTTAAGATATAAGAGTATCACTATGTATTTTCCGAAGATGTAAGTATTACTCTATAACAAAAGGAACATAGGTTTGGAAATGGAAATTCTTTGTACTTATTACTATTGTATAGGGAGAAAGAAATAACAAATGCATATTTTCGGGAAAATGTAAAGTAACGAAAGCTAACCGATAGCAATGCATAGATATAAAAATACAAAGATAACAAAAAGAACAATTGATGATGATCATTGGAACACCACCAAGAACAGCACTAATGGTAATGATGCCAGATTAACAGAGGGACGGTGGAAAGCGAGAAAAGGAACAAATGACTAACGCAAATCAACCTTCGGGTCATGATATCACGTGACATCTTGAATCATATGCACCCAAGATGCTGCTGCTGACCCTCCTCCTCCTCCTCATCCTCGTCCTTGTCCTCGTCCTCGCCCTCTTCCTCCTCGCCTTCCTCTTCCTCCTCCTCCTCATCCTCCTCATCCTCGTCTTCTTCTACCTCTTCCTCCTCCTCCCCCCTCTTCTTCTACCTCCTCCTCTTTCCTCCTCTCCCTCTTCTTCCACCTCCCCCCTCGTTAACTTCATTCTCCTCCTCCTCCTCTTTCCTCCCCCACCTCCTTCTCTTCCTCCTCCTCCTCTTCTTTTTCTTCTTCTTCTTCTTCCACCTCCTCCCTCCTCCACCTCATTCTCCTTCATCCTCCACGTCATTCTCCTCCTCCTCCTCCTCCTCTTCTTCCTCCTCCCCCTCCTCCTCCTCCTCCTCCTCCTCCTCCTCCTCCTCCTCCTCCTCCTCCTCCTCCTCCTCCTCCTCAGCCGCGGTCTCCTTGAGATGTCTTTCTCGCGGTAACACGAGATCTGCGTTGGGATTATTTAAGTCGCGAGATCAAGCACGTTTTCTCCCGCCTTATTCCAACTCCGTGTGGAATACAGATGGGCGGAGGAAAAGAAGTGGAAGATGAAACGCAGTATGGGCGGTGGATGGACGCCTTTCGTACGCACACACGTGTATGGGGAGGGAGTGCGTGCATGAGGGGCGGGGATGTGCACAGGGCTATGGGCGGTCGGTAGAATTATTCTCGCGTTCGGTTTCATTGAGGTTGGTGGAGGAATATTGCGTACATGTTAAGAGAGAGATGTGTGCACTAGATACACACACACACACACACACACACACACACACACACACACACACACACACACACACACACACACACACACACACATACACTGATAGAAAAAGCAAAAAAAGAAAATTGAAAGCAAAGGCAGGTGAGAAAACAGAAGTAGAAGCTAAAGTGAAAGAAGTGTAAACAAGAGAAACTGAGCAAAAAAAAAAAAAAAAACGGAAAGGGACGCCGAAAGAAAATGGGTAAAGAGTCAGAAAATTGAAAGGGACGCCGAAAGAAAATGAGAAGAGAGTCAGGATGGGAAGCAGAAAGAGGGGAAAAGAAAAAAAAAAAAAAAAAAAAAAAAAAAAAAAAAAAAAAAAATTATAAATAAATAGATGAATAAATAAATAAAAATGGAAAGGGAAGCCTAAAGAAAATGGGAAAAGATTCAGGATGCGGAATGGGAAGCAGAAAGAAAATGGGAAGTAAAAAAAAAAGGAAAGGGACGCTGAAAGAAAATGGGAAAAGTAAAAAAAAAAAAAAAAAACGAAAGTCAACGGAAAGGGACGCTGACAGAAAATGGGAAAAGTAAAAAAAAAAAAAAAAAAAAAAAAAAAAAAACGGAAAGGGACGCAGAAAGGAAATGGGAGGATTCAGAATGAACGCTAAAAGAGAAACAGAATTTAGAGCAGAAAGCGAAGCAGGAGGGAAAACAGAAGCAGCAAAGAAGGAGAAGAAGCAGAAGAAAACAGAACTAGAGAACAGATGGAAAGGCAAAATAAAAAAAACAAAATAGATGAATAATAGCAGAAAAATAAAGTAAATAAGTAGAATGGGAAACTAGGAAGTGTAGAAAGGGAAACAAAAAGCAGAATAAAGATAAAAAAGGCAATAAAGGAATCATGGGCAGTAGCAGAAAGGGGAAGCAGAAAGCAGAATAGAACAAAAGAGATAAATAGTGGGAGTAGCAGAAAAGGAGAAACAAAAATGCAGACTAAATAGGGGGGGGGGGGGAATAATAATCCCTAATGGTATTCGCGGGAGCAACAGAAAGGGAGAAAGAGAAAGCAGAATCAATAAGAAAAAAAATATTAAGTGGAAGCAGCAGAAAAGGGGAAACAAGAAGAATAAGTAAAACAAGAAAAGAAAAGTACCAGAAAGGGAAACAGAAATACAGAATAAGTAAAAAAGACAAAAAAAATAGAATCAGTAGGAGCAGCAGAAAGGGGAAACAGAAATGCTGGATAAATGAAGAAAAAAAAAAAGGAAAAATCAGAAATGCAAAATAAGCAATATAAATAAGAGAATCAGCGGCAGCAACAGAAAGAGGGAAACAGAAATGAAAAAAAAAAAACTATAGGAATCAGCGGGAGTAGCAGAAAGGAGAAACAATAATTTTTAAATATGTAAAAAAAGAGAGAGAGAGAGAGAGAGGGGGGGAGAGAGAGAGAGAGAGAGGGGGGGGGGAGAGAGAGAGAGAGAGAGAGAGAGGGGAGAGAGAGAGAGAAAGAGAGAAGGAGAGAGAGAGAGAAAGAGACAGAGACAGAGATAATGAATGAATCACCAGGAGGAAACAGAAATGCAAAATGATTTAAAAAAAAAAAAAAATTCGATTAGACTCCGCGAGAGCAACAGAAAGGAGAAAGAGAAATGCAAAGAGAGAGAGAGAGAGAGAGAGAGAGAGAGAGAGAGAGAGAGAGAGAGAGAGAGAGAGAGAGAGAGAGAGAGAGAGCAGGAGAAAACAGAAATGCAAAATAATAATAATAAAACAAAAAAAAATCGATTAGACTCCGCGTGAGCAGCAGAAAGGGGGAAACAGAAAGCAGCTTCGAGTTGATACACCACAAGTTCTGTTTACAGTAGAAGTTTGCAGCTGTGCGACACCCAAGCTCGACTTCACTTTATATAACTTTCCCTCTTTTTTTTTTTTTTTTGTAGTTTTTTTTTTCATTCTTTTTTTTCTGTCGTATGATATTTATTTTTATGATTGAAACAAGTAGTTATTCATTGCCGTGCAGTTTTGTTTGTTTGTTCTTCCTCTGAATCTTCGGCGAGAATTCTTTATTTGATGGCGATAAGGGGAGGAGGAAGAGGAAGGAGGAAGGGGATGGGGAGAAAGAAAGAGGAAGGAGTAAGAAAGGTGAGGAGAAAGGGAAGTGGAAGGAGGAAATAAGAAGAGGGAGGAGGAGGAAGGGGGGAGAAAAATGGAAAGGGGAGGGGGAGGAGGAAGAGGAAGGGGGAAGAAAGGTGAGGAGGAAGGGAAGTGAAGGGAAGAAGAAGGAGGAAATAAGAAGAGGGAGGAGAAGGAGGAGGAAGGAAGGAAGGAAGAGGAAAGGTTAATAGAAGTGGAAATGGAAGAAAAGGAAGGAGTAAGAAAAATGAAGGGAAGTGGAAGGAGGAGAGTGGATGAGGGAGAAGGAGGAGGAAGGAGTAAGAAAGGGGAGGAGTACGGAAGTGAAAGGAGAAAGGAGTAATAAGGAAGAGTAAGGATTAGAAAGGAAGGAGAAAGGAGGAAAAATGGAAAGAAAAAGGAAAAGAGTTTGGAAGAGAATGGTGGGAGGAAGTGAAAGGGAAGATAATAATAATAATAGAATAAGGAGGAAAGAAGAGAGAGGAGAGACTAAGGGAGAAGGAAATGGAAGAAGAGAGAATTGAGAAAGAAGAAAAGTAAGAAAAAAAAGGCAGAAAGGGATGATGAGATAATTAAGGAAGAAGAAGAAGAGCCGAAACAGTGAAATGAGGATCATTGTTGTTATCAAGATGTTAATGGAAATAGTGAGAGGTTGTGATTACTTTGTTAAAATGGTGATTCTCGGTTATGAAAGAGTGAATGAGGTTAACAAGGAGTAAATTATTTCCATCCTTGCCCTGTTTCCCTGTTTTCCTTCGCTTTCCCGCGCTTTCTATTGTTTTTTGTTTGTTCTTGTGTTTTTGTGTGTCTTGACCAAACGAGGAACAAACAAACGTGGAAACTAGAGAGGGCAGAGTTGCCACATACAATGTTTTTGTGTTTTGTTTG